>NC_091727.1:26556212-26859242 GCF_042477335.2 Ovis canadensis
TTTTGGTCTCAGAGGGAGAGGGAGAGGGTGGGATGATTTGGGAGAATGGGAATTCTAACATGTATACTATCATGTAAGAATTGAATCGCCAGTCCATGTCTGACGTAGGGTGCAGCATGCTTGGGGCTGGTACATGGGGATGACCCAGAGAGATGTTGTGGGGAGGGAGGTGGGAGGGGGGGTCATGTTTGGGAACGCATGTAAGAATTAAAGATTTTAAAATTAAAAAAAAAATAAAAATAAAAATAAAATAAAAGGACAACAACAACAAAAAAAAAAAATAAAAAAATAAACAAAAAAAAAAATAATTTTAATTATTCATTTTTGGCTCTGCTGGGTCTTTGGACTTTTCTCTTGCTGCAGGGAGTGAAGGCTACTCTCTAGTGGAGGTACATGGGATTCTCATTGCAGTGGCTCCTCTTGCTGCAGAACATGGGCTCTAGGGCGCATAGGCTCAGTAGTTATGGCATGTGGGCTCAGCAGGTGTGGCTCCTGGACTCTGGAGCACAAGCTCAGTAGTTGTAGCACATGGGCTCAGTTGTTTCATGGCATGTGGGGTCTTCCCAGACCAGGGTTCAAACTGCATTGGCAGGCGGATTCTTTACCACTGAGCCACCAGGAAAGCCCCAGTTATTGCTTGTTTGTTATGAGACTCCATGGAGTTTTGTAATCAAATATATACTCTCCTCAACTTTAATTTATGGTCTCCTCATTTCCTATAGGATAATTGCCCAGATTCCTACTATAAAATCCAGTCTTTTTCCACACATCCTTTGGTGATACTGGATTATTCACTGCCCATCAAACTTGTTTAGTTTTCTGCCTCCAAAACTGTTTCTGTGAGTCTGTCCTTTTCTCCTCTCTCTCTCTCTCTCTCTCTCTCTCTCTCTCTCTCTCTCTCTCTCTCTCTTTGCTCCTACCTTACCCCTTCTATTTAGAGACCTCCTGAGGGGCCAAATCAGAGGTCAACTATTTAGGGAAATACTACCTAAACCCCACAGATACATTTAAAGACAGTCTTATCTGTCTTCCCAGAACACTGTAAGTAGAACTTCATCAGAACCTTGACCTTATTCCACTATTTGCATATCCATTCTTCCAACTAGATGTTAAGATGTTTATGCTACTTCCAAGTGGTGCAGGCTTCAAGACAGCATCTTGCTCACAAGTGCTCCATAATCTGTGGTGATATTAAGAATTTAAATGCAGATTTACAGCAGAAGTTAAGTCAACTGTAGCCCAAGGGAAGATCACATATTTCTGTAAGTAAAGTCTTATTGGAACACACTCATTCATTTATGTACTTTTGTTATGATGGAAACCATATGGTCTGCAAACCTAAATATATTTATTCTCTCTTTAGGGGAAAATTGTGCTGACATCTGGGGTTTGGAACAATTTTGGACTAGTACAGTCATGGGAATGAATAATATTAACTTAGTCTAGGCAATACTTAATACACTGAGTGCCAAGTGAAAAAGTAATACATTGTGATGGCCAGTTTTATGTGTCAACTTGACTAGGATACAGTGGGTAGGTAGTCAATCAAACACTTATAAGTATGTCTGCAGTTATTTTGTAGCAATAATTAATATCAATCATAAGCTGATATTAAGTAAAGGAGATTATACTTGATATCTAGGTAGTCCTAATTCAATTTGTCAAAATACCTTATGAGAAGAGCCAAGATTTAAGGAAAAAAAAATGTCCAGGTGCCCTTTCCCAGGTGGCCTGTCCAACAGATTTGAGACTGAACTAGTAAGCACCATAACCGCATAAGCCAATTGCTTGCAATAAATCCCTTAATATGTATCTCCTATTGGTTGTGTTTCTTTAGTTGAATCTTGATAGATAATGCATATTTTGTGAATTGAAGAAGTTAAAAGCTCACTCCAATAAAGGAGTTTCTTTTTCATATCAAGAATGATGTATCAAAACATGTTTAAACTTTTATACAGGAGGTTTGAGTAGTAGTATTATCAATATTGCCTTGGCCTGATAGAATTAGAAAGACAGTAAGATCTTTCAGTTGGTCACCTATTTCAATCCATTATGCAAATCTCATTTCTTATATTTGCATGTGGTCAATGTTACCTTATTACTAACCAAAAATTATTTCAGTCTTAAAATCCTCTATATTTCCCCTAACTTTGGGACATCCAAAAGATATATTACTTTTCATTGGTGGCAAAAGTTACTCCCTATTTTATTAGTGCTGCCTGAATGTTCAGTTGAGGGGTCAAAAAGTCAAGCCAAATCAAAACAGGGAAAAAAGACAAAAACTAAAACTCATTTTTATTTCTGTAATCTTTTATTTGGATACATCAGTATTGTACTGCCTTTCATGTGTAAAGAAGGACAGTCCTTTTGACTTTGCTTATCAAATCGCCTTCTTTTATCGTTGAGGGCAAAGACCTGAAATATTGCTCTTTCAGGACTTCTGCTTTGCAAATAAGTTCCCCTCATCCTCTGTCTCTCCACAGACTTCAATATTCACACTATTCATAAAGCACTATTCTCTCCTGCCAGAATCCAAAATATAACACTACAGGGATATGGGCTGTAGTATTAGGCCAAGATCTATTGGACAAATCAAGAGACAGCGTCTAAGCAGAAATATTTTGCATCTATTTTTCAGACAAAATAAATTTGAATCTATGGTTTTACTTTTAAAGAAGTGTATCCAATGTGCTTAAAATTAACTACATCATCCTTCATCTTATAAGAAAGATCACTGAACTAGCCATCAAATTTCCTGGGACCTCAGCTTGATTTCTAAAATTATTGCCTATAAGATTGGGCCAGTTCCTTAACATTCATGCATCTCATTCTCCTATGAATAAATAAGAACAATGATAATTTTGTTTCTCTCTACACTGTTATTTTCTTTTAAAAAATTATTTATTTTAATTGGAGGCTAATTACCTTATAATAGTATAGTGGTTTTGCCATACATTGATATGAATCAGCCTTGGGTGCACATGTGTTCCCCATCCTGAACCCCCCTCCCACCTTTCTCCCCATCCCATCCCTCTGGGTCATCCCAGTGCACCAGCCCTGAGTACCCTGTCTCATGCATTGAACTTGGACTGGCGATCTGTTTCACATATGATAATATATGTTTCAATGCTATTCTCTCAAATCATCCCACCCTCTCCCTCTCCCACAGAGTCCAAAAGACTGTTCTATACATCTGTGTCTCTTTCGCTGTCTCACATATAGGGTTATCGTTGCCATCTTTCTAAATTTCATATATATGCATTAGTATACGGTATTGGTGTTTTGGAGAAGGCAATGTAAACCCACTCCAGTACTCTTGCCTGGAAAATCCCATGGATGGAGGAGCTTTTATTTTCTAAAAGAAAAGAAACAATCAAGGTGCGTTGCTTTGAGAAATGTAATATAAAGATGATGCTATTTTGAGAGATACCGTCACAGAACCTTTTGAGAATGTGATGAAAACTATGGTCATTATTCTAAGAAAACTTCCCATATTATCATACACATAAGATTTTGCTCATGAGCACCGTTTGTTCACAATCTACTAGAACTCTATCCTGCAACCAGTCCACAGAACCTTATTTAGAACTCTTCCTTAAAAGTGCTATGTTGATTTAATAGAGTATTATTTTTATACAAATATACAGCATTGCAAGAAATCTGAAGTAAATGTTACATATTTGTTTTTTGCATTATTATTAATTATATTTTTGACAGATTTCTTTACCATATTATTCAAATGCTTTCAATCTCTTTCCCACCATTTAGCCTTTGGGTAGGTGATAAGTGTACTGTCCACTACAGCATAATAAGTACCTGCTGCTGCTGTAAAACACTAGTCCAGGACAAAGGTGTCATATTAGAATACTCCTTTAAGCTTTACAAACCAAAAGGGAAGAGAAGAAACACACATCACACTGGATACAGATTCATAGTAGTCTTTAACATGCTTTTGTTTTGGGGAGCAAAACCATTTTCATTTGGAAGTAGCCTATCTACCATTGATTGTGTCAAGTCAAAGCCTTCTTCTGAGGACCATTAATTAATCACCATTAAGCCTACAACACATTCAACCTAAACTCTGTTGGTTTATTTGGATAACTGGGAACTCTTTCAAAATACAGGCAGGTCAGATTAAAAAAAAAAAAACAAACAAAAAAAAAAAACACCTCATGTAACAAAGAATAAGGAAAAGCAATACTTCCTGTTATAGCTATATGGCCTACAGTTAAACTTTTTTAACAGAGCTTCCCAAAATGATTGAAATGAGCAAAATACTGCTCCATGATATTCAGTTTGTCTGTGTTGAGTACCACTGAAACTGAGAGGACTTCAGTATAGATGCTCAATCCAGCAATAAACACACAGACACACACACACTGTCATCTAGATTGTTTTGTAATAGGTTAGGTTGGGAGGCTCAGAAGAGGAGACTGGAAAAACAGGCAAAGGCAGAAAATGAACGTCCATGTACCCATACAAAGGAACTTGGATTCTGCCTTGTAGGAATAGCTCTCCACTGAAGAGCTTTCAGAATGGGTTGCCAGTTTCTTTTTTTGGAGATATAGATAACATACAGTATTATGTTAGTTTCAGGTGTACTACATAGTGATTTGACATTTACAAATGTCTATCCTCAAAGTTATTAAAATATTGTTGACAATATTCTTTATGCTATGCATTACATAACATAGAGAAGTGTTTAGTTGTTCGGTCATGTCTGACTCTGTGAGACCCCATGGATAGTAGCCCACAATGCTCCTCTGTCCATGGGATTTCCCAGGCAAGAATACTGGAGTGAGTAGCTATTTCCTTCTCCAGGGGATCTTTCCAAGCCAGGGATCAAACTCAGGTCTCTTGCATAGCAGACAGATTCTTTACTGTCTGAGCCACCAGGGAACCCTGTACATTACATACACATGGCTTATATTACATCTGGAGGTTTATACCTCTTAATTCCCTGATCTGTTGTGCCCTCATCCCCTTACTCTCTGAAAACAGCCCATTCATTCTCTATGAATCTGTTTTCATTTTGTTTGTTAAGTTTTTTTTAATGCCACATATGATAATATAGCATTTGTCTTTTTCTGACTTATACTAGTTAACATAAAACCCTGTAGATCACCCATGTTGTTGCAAATGGCAAGATTTTTTTATGACTAACATTCCATTGCAAATATATACACACATACTCTACCCATTCCTTTGTTGATAGACACTTAGGTTACTCCCCTATCTTGGATACCCTAAATAAATGCTAAATTAAATTTTAGGGTATATATATTTTCAAATTAGTGTTTTTATTTTCTTAAGATAAATACCCAAAGTGGAATCACTGATTCATATGGTAGTTTCATTTTGTATATTTTCTTTAAGGGAACTCCATACTGGTTTCCATAGTGGCTATAACAATTTATAACCCCACCAACAGTGCACAAGGGTAGCATCTTTAGGATTTCCTTTTTATAGTATTATGTCATCTGCAGACAATAGACAGTTTTACTTCTTCCATTCAAATCTGGATTTTTTTTTCTTTTCTGATTGCTGAGGTATCTCCCTTTTTAGTTTGTTTCCACCCCCTGCCCTGTTCACTTTAGCTAATTTCCACTACTTTGTCTTCTAGATCATCGATCTGCTGTTTCTGTCTTCTGTACATTCCTTCTAGTTTATTTTTAGATATTGTATTCTTCATCTCTGTTTGTATCTTTTTTTATTTTCTAACTCTGTTAAAAACTTCTAACTTACCATCTTGTTCATACAATCTTCTCCCAATTTTTTTCAACATCTTTATGATCATTATGTTAAGTTCTTTATCAGACAGATTGCTTATCTCTACTTCATTTAGCTCTTTGTGCGAGGTTATAGCTGATTCATTCATTTGGAACATATTCCTCTGTTTCATTGCTGTGCACAATTGTATGTAATTTTCAAAGTCAGATACTCTGAGGGCTTCTCTTCCTAGTGCAGGATCCTCAGGCTGGGGAGCCCAGTGTGGAGCTCAGACCCCTTGGGGATGACCTTTAAGGTTATGATATTACTCCCATTCATAGGTCACAATCCCTGGGGTGTGAATCCTGACTATACTGTGCCTCCACCATCCTACATGTCTTGTGTTTAGTTGCAGAAAAGCTTTACTGCCAGTGTTCAGGTCATTTTCATAGACTCTGCTCTGTAAATAATTGTAATTTTGTTGGTGGGAGGAGGTGAGTGCTGGAATTTCCTTCTAATTCATCATATTGACCACCTCTCCTCATTTAGAATTCTTATGAAAAACATTTAAATTAGAAAAATGTGATAATGGATCCAGCCTCCTTCAGGTCTTTGCCATGATTTAAATTCATTGGCTAAGTTTTGTACTCCTTACAATAGTGATGGTGAAGCAAACTGCTCTTACTGCTCAAGATAAATATACAGTAAATTTTTTCAATTTTCTAAATCCTATTTAAGATTTTGACCATAGCTCAACTTATTACCATCCCCTAACTTATTTTCTCCTTCTTATTACATAAAATAGAAAAATGAAACAGGAAGTATCAGAAGAAGATATCTTATTAATCATAAATCATGGTGTAGAAAGGAGAATGATTATTCATTTTATTATTTTTTATAATTCCATGAAATGGCCTATATCTTATCATTATATACAATACAATGAATATTTTGATATGGTAGTAGGCTTATGATGCCATATGAAGACAAGCCATGACTACCCTAGACAGCATATTCAAAAGCAGAGGCATTCCTTTCCTAACAAAGGTCTGTCTAGTAAAAGCTATGGCTTTTCCAGTAGTCATGTATGGATGTAAGAGTTGGACCCTAAAGAAGGCTGAGCACTAAAGAACTGATGCTTTTGAACTGTGGTGTTGGAGAAGACACTTGAGAATCCCTTGGACTGAAAGGAGATCAAACCAGTCAATCCTAAAGGAGATCAGTCCTGAATATTCATTGGAAAGGCTGATGCTGAAGCTGAAGGTCCAATACTTTGGCCACCTGATGTGAAGAGCTGACTCATTAGAAAAGACCCTGATGCTGGGAAAGATTGTAAGGCAGGAGGAGAAGGGGACAACAGAGGACCAGATGGTTGGATGGCATCACCAACTCGATGGACATGAGTTTAAGCAAGCTCCAAGAGATGGTGAAGGACAGAGAAGCCTGGCGTGCTACAGTCCACGGGGTAGCAAAGAGTCAGAGATGACTTAGCGACTGCACAACAATTTAAATACTAATGCAAATTATTAGATAATATTACTAACTAAAACCACATATATCCCTCCCCCACTCTATTTGGACAGTTTTGAGCAAAGTACAGATATGTTTACAAGAAATGAAGTTCCTAAATGTTTATAGAATATCATGAATGGGGCATAATTTCTGATTCTTCTACTTCTATGGAGAGCAAAAATGCATGGTATAATGTTGAACTATGAAATTTTTTTAATCTGATTCCCTAGCTTTTTTCTTTAAAAAAAAAAAAAAAAAACTTCTTTTTTGGTGACTGTTAATCACTTCTGAAAGATGCTTGGGAATTTTTAAGAAAATATAGCATAGCAGAAGCAGGCAGAGTTAACAATCCCAACAGGGCTAGTACAAGTCCAACACTGAATGCACTGAGGTCATGTTTAGCTGTAATGTTGTTGTATTAATATGCATAGAAATAGGTATTTCTGTATCCTGACATGAGTTGTTCAACAATTACAGTGAGTACTAATGCTAAGCTGATTTTGAGAAGAAAGTATTTCATGTAACATCAAAGTTAAATCAGCTTTAAATTCTTTTAAGAATAAGACCTGAATATTACAAGTATTATTAGAGGAAACCTTTCCCACAGTTCAGATTTATAAAAACCTTATTGTGATCTGCTGCTGCAGCTAAGTCTCTTCAGTCGTGTCTGACTCTGTGCGATCCTATAGACAGCAGCCCACCAGGCTCCCCTGTCCCTGGGATTCTCCAGGCAAGAACACTGGAGTGAATTGCCATTTCCTTCTCCAAGGCAGTGAAAAGTGAAAGTGAAGTCGCTCAGTTGCGTCGGACTCCTAGCGACCCCATGGACTGCAGCCTACCAGGCTCCTCCATCCATGGGATTTTCCAGGCAAGAGTACTGGAGTAGGTTGCCATTGCCTTCTCCGTATTGTGATGTAAATTATCCTAATTATCTTTTTTAAAATAAACATATTTAAATATCATTTACTGACAAATTCCTCAATCATTTAACAAATTTTCATAGCTATTCTCTATAAACTAATTTCTCTATATCCTTCACTTAAACACTGGTAAAACAGGGAATTTTTATATTCTAAGCGTAAGTATTTTAACAATAGCACAATTATTGGTAAAATCTATAAATATGAAGGCCATATATAATGAAGAGTTGATTGATCCAACTTCATGCAATTTGAGCAAAATGACTGAATTTTGACTTGACAGCTCATGCAGTTTAATATATTTAACTCTTCTTTATGATGGTTCTGTAGATGCTGCCTTTACAAATGAGATTAAAATTTTCTTTAAATATTTTACAAATAAAGGACAGATATAAATGCTGTGATGTCATACTCTGTAACTATGCTATTTTTCTCATTTAAAACATAGTCCTTCCACAGAATAGGTAAGAAACTATCCACATGGTTTAAGCAGCTCTTCCATTCTTTAAAAGATCTCACTGACCAGCCCCCCAGTCCTGAAATTTCATTAACAGAATCAGGAACCACTAATTCTTCTCCTTGTTTAAAGTACAGCTTAATCTACAGAAATTATGACCTTATTTATAAAATAATTCGGTAGACAGATATTTTATTAGAGTAGGTTTTGTTAGTGGTAAAATAGAAAAAAAAATGTGACCTTCAGAGTTGAGAGAAATCTAGAAAAAATAATAAATGGGGAAATAAGTCACCGAAAAACATATTCTTAGGTTCACAAACTTGTCTGCAGCAAGTTAGTTTTGATACTTTAAAAATAATATGTATACATTGAGTATGAATGGTCTAGGTTAATAGAGATAAAGGTATGAAGCTGAAGACGGTCAAACAACAAATATAAAGGTAGGTCTGATACATTTTTTGTGGCTATTGCAGGAAAGATATTTTCCATTAAATATTAATGATAAAGACTTGGGGCATTAAGAGAGAAACATTTTTGATGACCATTATCTGGCCACACTTGACCTTTTGCAGGAACTAATTGCAGTAACCAAGGATTCACACATATTCATTTGGGATAAAAAGTAGTTAATGTGATAATTGAACTGAACGTACATGTCTTAATAATGAAGGTTACCCTTGACTTACCTACTTGTCAGCACTTTTGATAAAAAGACTCTACAATGTTCAATAACTAGAACTGAATTAAATGAGTAAACAAATGAGTGCTGAAATGAGTTCAGAGGAGAAACATTAACCTTGACTCTCATTTTCTTCAGAAATGTTATTTACATAAAAAGCAAAAAAAAATAGATGCTATATAAGATTTATTATGTGCTTCAGCAAATTTTCCATTTTTCTTGCATTATTTGTCCTTAATTTACAAAAATATTTTTCATTAAACATATTTACTTTTTCTTGAATGGAGTCAAGTAGTTTAATAAAGACTTCGTTACCTCTGCATAGTCTCCAACTCCCACTGAGACAGAAAATGTAAAATAAATTCCATGGCTATGAAACAAGTAGCTTAACTGAAGTACATTTATTTTGGTCTGCTTTCACAAGTAAAAGTTATTTCAGTTGACAGATGGGGAAAAGTCTGGAGGTCTTAAATGTAATACTACTCTAATAAACTCAACGTAAGGTTCTTCTTTCTCTAACATAAAGCAACTTAATGCAAATGAGGATACACAGTAAATATTACTTAGCACTCATTATGAAGTGTTAAATCCATCATCACAGCAGGTGGTTCAGGACCTACAAGTTTAATCTACCAAGTAACATAACATGGGTGTATAAAAACATGTTCCCTCAGAATCTAAAGTGTATTTCATTTGTTAAAACCTGTAATTTTAAAGCACTTTCTAACTGCCATCCTGTAAACAGAATGATTAAGATTAATTACAATTCTCTGAATTTTAAATAAGGAAATTTGATTATGTCCTGGTACCAGGACTGAAAGACCAGATTAACTTTATGCCCATAATTAGAAAGGACAATCTCTTTAACAAGTGGTGCTGGGAAAACTGGTCAACCACTTGTAAAAGAATGAAACTAGATCACTTTCTAACACCGTACACAAAAATAAACTCAAAATGGATTAAAGATCTAAATGTAAGATCAGAAACTATAAAACTCCTAGAGGAGAATATAGGCAAAACACTCTCAGAAATAAATCACAGCAGGATCCTCTATGATCCACCTCCCAGAATTCTGGAAATAAAAGCAAAAATAAACAAATGGGATCTAATTAAAATTAAAAGCTTCTGCACAACAAAGGAAAATATAAGCAAGGTGAAAAGACAGCCTTCTGAATGGGAGAAAATAATAGCAAATGAAGCAACTGACAAACAACTAATCTCAAAAATATACAACCAACTTATGCAGCTCAACTCCAGAAAAATAAACGACCCAATCAAAAAATGGGCCAAAGAACTAAATAGACATTTCTCCAAAGAAGACATACGGATGGCTAACAAACACATGAAAAGATGCTCAACATCACTCATTATTAGAGAAATGCAAATCAAAACCACAATGAGGTACCACTTCACACCAGTCAGAATGGCTGCGATCCAAAAATCTGCAAGCAATAAATGCTGGAGAGGGTGTGGAGAAAAGGGAACCCTCCTACACTGTTGGTGGGAATGCAAACTAGTACAGCCACTATGGAGAACAGTGTGGAGATTCCTTAAAAAATTGCAAATAGAACTCCCTTATGACCCAGCAATCCCACTTCTGGGCATACACACCGAGGAAACCAGAATTGAAAGAGACACATGTACCCCAATGTTCATCGCAGCACTGTTTATAATAGCCAGGACATGGAAACAACCTAGATGTCCATCAGCAGATGAATGGATAAGAAAGCTGTGGTACATATACACAATGGAGTATTACTCAGCCGTTAAAAAGAATTCATTTGAATCAGTTCTGATGAGATGGATGAAACTGGAGCCGATTATACAGAGTGAAGTAAGCCAGAAAGAAAAACACCAATACAGTATACTAACACATATATATGGAATTTAGGAAGATGGCAATGACGACCCTGTATGCAAGTCAGGAAAAAAGACACAGATGGGTATAACGGACTTTTGGTCTCAGAGGGAGAGGGAGAGGGTGGGATGATTTGGGAGAATGGGAATTCTAACATGTATACTATCATGTAAGAATTGAATCGCCAGTCCATGTCTGACGTAGGGTGCAGCATGCTTGGGGCTGGTACATGGGGATGACCCAGAGAGATGTTGTGGGGAGGGAGGTGGGAGGGGGGGTCATGTTTGGGAACGCATGTAAGAATTAAAGATTTTAAAATTTAAAAAAAATAATAAAATTAAAAAAAAAAAAAAACCTGAAAAAAAAAAAATTAGAAAGGACAGTAAGAAACTTTACAAAACATGTTTCTGTTTGTAACTTTATCTTCCCATTTAATAATCATGACCTGATAAAGTTCTTGTATATTTCTGTCCCAACTTGAAAAATGTTAACTTGTAAATCACAAGTAGATCCACTAGTCAATTATTAAAATCAATAAATGATAAACTAATACTTTTTAAACTTATATATAATAATTTTTTAATGTCTAAATAACATTCAAATAATAAATGCTGTTTATTAATTGGTAATTACATTTCTCTGGTATATGTGTATCTGTGCACACACACCAGATAGATAGAGAATGAATGAATGAATGAATTAGAACAAACCTGCTCCCAATGACAGGAAATCAAGTCTTGAGCATATCAGTCTTCCTCTCATTAATGTTTATGGAAATGGAAACTATTTCAAATGAGTTTTTATACATAATTTTCAGAATGACTTCTATCTTGGCCTAAGTTACATAGATTGTTTTTCAGTTCTCCTTTGTTTATATCAATCGATTAAGCCACATTTTATCAACAGGTAGTTCAGTTGGTAAAGAATCTGCCTGCAATGCAAGAGACCTGGGTTTGATTCCTGGGTTGGGAAGATACCCCTGGAGAAGGAAATGACAGTCCCCTCCAGTATTCTTGCCTGGAGAATCCCCATGGACAGAGGTGGGCTCTGGTGGGCTACAGTCTATGGGGTCACAAGAGTTGAACACGACTTAGCGACTAAACCACCACCATGAAAAGAAAATAAGTATTATGTAGAAAGTGAAGAGGAATTAAAAAGCCTCTTGATGAAAGTGAAAGAGGAGAGTGAAAAAGTTGGCTTAAAACTCAACATTCAGAAAACAAAGATCATAGCATCTGGTCCCATCACTTCATGGGAAATAGATGGGGAAACAGTGGAAACAGTGTCAGACTTAATTTTTTTGGGCTCCAAAATCACTGCAGATGGTGACTGCAGCCATGAAATTAAAACACGCTTACTCCTTGGAAGGAAAGTTATGACCAACCTAGATAGCATATTGAAAAGCAGAGACATTACTTTGCAACTAAGGTCTGTCTAGTCAAGGCTATGGTTTTTCCAGTGGTCATGATGGATGTGAGAGTTGGACTGTGAAGAAAGCTGAGCACCGAAGAATTGATGCTTTTGAACCATGGTGTTGGAGAAGATTCTTAAGAGTCCCTTGGACTGCAAGGAGATCCAACCAGTCCATTCTAAAGGAGATCAGCCCTGGGTGTTCTTTGGAAGGAATGATGCTGAAGCTGAAACTCCAATGCAAAGAGTTGACTCATTGAAAAAGACTGATGCTGGGAGGGATTGGGGGCAGGAGGAGAAGGGGACGACCGAGGATGAGATGGCTGGATGGCATCACCGACTCAATGGACATGAGTCTGAGTGAACTCTGGGAGTTGGTGATGGACAGGGAGGCCTGGCGTGCTGCAATTCATGGGGTTGCAAAGAGCTGGACATGACTGAGCGACTGAACTGAATTGAACTGAGCTGTGGACATAAGAGAAAGGGAAAAATGTAGTAACAGTAAAAGACTGAAGTCACATTTCTGTGATCCTTGGTTTAAATTTAGAAGATATTCATGATCTAGATATTCCTTTGTGTTGATAGACTCTATGTCATCCTGATCACTCTGGGCTAAGGACTTAGGTGTGATGGCCTCGTTTTTGACTGATTGGTGGTCCTATTCATATAAGGTATTGAAAACTGTTGTAGCTCCTCATATGAAAAACAAGGATGTGCCCAGACACATTTTGAAACCCTAAGAGTGGAAATCAACCTTCTCATGTTTCTGCTGTCCTCATCCATTGCGGCCTTGGGAGCAAAGTTTTCGTTTCTCTCTCAGTGTTGTTACATCAGAGATAGTAGCTCCTCTCCCATCAGTTAATTTCCTGCTTCTCCACCCAAATCAGAATCATATTCTATAGGACAATTCTAAAACAGAACTTGCCTCCTGGTTTACCTTAATTCACTCCAATGATAGTCAGGAACATAATGAATTCAATTGGAATTAGATGATCTTGAAGCATGTTTGAAAGTACGGATTTGTCTAATCTAACATCAGTACTTTTCACATAAACACAATAAGTCAGAGCATGCCAGACTGATGACCATTCCAAGTATTCCATTAGCTCTCACCAATATTGTACCGTATTAATAACTAATTTAGTCACTATTAGTTGGATATTCTGTTAGACATATACAAAAGCATGCTAATGCTTTAATAATTCAACCACTACTTGAATGAATATGAAGTAAATAGGGTTTGTCACAGCTACCTGGAATGTGAAGTCAACTGTACTGTCAACACTCAACCAAAATATCTAAATATTAAAGAATATTTTAATTTTGGTTTACATAGTATCATCAGGATCTTACATATTTATGCAAAAGTTAGCCTATCAAAACTTAAATTACTAATTTATCTAATAGCCAACATGTGATCCAGAGCCCCTATAAACTGCTAGGTTTTCCATTATAAAGCATGTTTTATCAGCTTTACCAGTTTTATCAGTGTTACCATCATTTGTGTGATAGAAAGCAAAAATGTTTAATAATATATATTTCATTTATTGGCCCTATGAAATGAATGAGGCCAGCAAGGAAAAGTAAAACTTAAAACATAAGTGACATAATTAATAGTGATATAATTAATCAAATCACAAAAATGTTGAAAATAAATCTTCAGAATAGAACCAGATATTTTCACTGAAGATTTAGTAACTGTTTCACATTTACAGGATGTTAAATTATCTGGGTCCTATAAAATTTGAAGTTTTTTATAGCATAATGTCCGTCAATGGATACAAACTTTCAGTTTCAAGGTGATTAAGTTCCAATCATGTACAGCGTGATGATTATAATTAAAAATACATTGTATGCTTGAAATCTGCAGTGAGATATCTAGGTTTGTCACAGCTTTTCTTCAAGGAGTAAGCATCTTTCAATTTCATGGCTGTAGTCACCATCTGCAGTGATTTTGGAGCCTCCAAAAATAAAGTTTCTCAGTTTCCATTGTTTAGTCATCTATTTGTCATGATGTGATGGGACTGGATGCCATGATCCTTGTTTTTTGAATGTTGAGTTTTAAACCAACTTTTTCAGTCTCCTCTTTCACTTTCACTTTCTGCCATAAGGATGGTGTCATCTGCATATCTGAAGTTATTGATATTTCTCCCGGCAATCTTGATTCCGGCTTGTGCTTCATCCAGCCTGGCATTTCGCATGATATACTCTTCATAGAAGTTAAATAAGCAGGGTGACAATATACAGCCTTGACGTACTCCTTTCCTAGTTTGGAACCAGTGTGTTGTTCCATGTCCAGTTCTAACTGTTGCTTCTTGACCTGCACACAGATTTCTCAGGAGGCAGGTAAAGTGGTCTGGTATTCCCATCTCTTGAAGAATTTTCCACAGTTTATTGTGATCTACACAGTCAAGGACTTTGGCATAATCTACAAAGCAGAAGCAGATTTTTTTTTTTAATTCTCTTGCTTTTTCTATGATCCAATGGATGTTGGCAACTTGATCACTGGTTCCTCTGCCTTTTCGAAATCCAGCTTGAACATCTGGAAATTCATGGTTCACGTACTGTTAAAGCCTGGCTTGGAGAATTTTGAGCATTACTTTGCTAGTGTGTGAGATGAGGGCAATCGTGCAATAGTTTGAATGTTCTTTGGCATTGCCCTTCTTTGGGACTGGAATGAAAACTGACCTTTTTAGAAAAGGTCAATACTATCAAGGTAGGTCATGAAAAACAAACACTGAGAAACTGCCGCAGACCATAGGAGCCTGAATAGTCATAAGAAATGCAGTGTGGAATCCTGGGCTGGAGCCTGGAACAGAGAAAGGAGACTAGCGGCAAATCTACCAAATATAAGTTTAGACTTTGTAATTTGATTGCTGTAAGGTCCCAATGTTGGGTTTCTTGGTTTTGATAAACGTAACTATAAAAAAATTTCTGTTTGAACTTCAGCTGCAGTAAATTCTGTTAATTCTGTTTATCAGATTAGCAGGCTGTATGAGGCTACACTCTTGATTTATTTCTTTTTTTTTGTATGACTTGACATTGTCCATTTACCCTAATTTCTACTCTCACTTGCTTCCTTCCATATAGCACCACCAAAGGTACTCAGTAAAATCTGATAAATATCCTAACATATGGATCCCTGAATAACTATTATTATTTGTGTGTTTTAATAAGATTATTATTTAGCATTGCTTATTGATTGTGTCACATTTTTAATATGTTCAATTTTATGATTTATTCTTGGGTACTAGTATAGCTAATTAATTATTCCTGGATTTTGCATAGTATTCATTATTAGAGTTTTAAAATAATACACTTTTACTTGTCTTACTTTTCTAGAATACCTATTAATTTTCTCACTGACTAACATACATATTTTCTAAAAGAATATGGTCTTCTACTAGTAATTTTTATAAAGATTTCATAAGAAAATCATTAGGAAACAAAATCCAGCAATGTAACTTATTGAAAACAGAGTCCTGATGGTGATTCTTCAATGTTCCTTTTGGGGACTGGGTGTTAATGCCTATGTATTTCATCCAAAAACTGCCCTCACAGAAACTCTGATCTTTCACCAGTCACTTAATGTCACTAGACTGTTTTAATAAGATTTGTAGTTGAATTATATAATATCAAATTACATATTCTAGATTTCTAAGCTACTCTCAGTTGTTTAGAACAGCTACAAAATAGAAATTTTATCTAATGGGTATTTATATATGAAGGGCATGGGATTTTCCTTATGCTCAAGCTATTGAAATTACTGGTGCTCTTCCCCATAGGAATAGGCAAATCACATTGGATTTCAGAGATAATCAAACCTGTAATCTATGCACTTAACTGTATTAACCTTGTTGAAAATGCTAAACACTAACATATAGAGAGTTAATCTCAGAAGAACAACATCTGCTAGCAACTGCTAAGTTTTTGAAACAAATATTTCTGAGAGTGATATAGGTAATCTGTTTCTAAAAGGAAGCTTTCAGTTCAGTTCAGTCACTCAGTCGTGTTTGACTCTTTGCAACCCCATGAATTGCAGCACGCCAGGCCTCCCTGTCCATCACCAACTCCCGGAGTTCACTCAGATTCACGTCCATTGAGTCGGTGATGCCATCCAGCCATCTCATCCTCGGTCGTCCCCTTCTCCTCCTGCCCCCAATCCCTCCCAGCATCAGAGTCTTTTCCAATGAGTCAACTCTTCGCCTGAGGTGGCCAAAGTACTGGAGCTTCAGCTTTAGCATCATTCCTTCCAAAGAACACCCAGGGCTGATCTCCTTTAGAATGGACTGGTTGGATCTCCTTGCAGTCCAAGGGACTCTCAAGAGTCCTCTCCAACACCACAGTTCAAAAGCATCAATTCTTTGGTGCTCAGCTTTCTTCACAGTCCAACTCTCATATCCATACATGACCACTGGAAAAACCATAGCCTTGATTAGACGGACCTTTGTTGGCAAAGTAATGTCTCTGCTTTTCAATATGCTATCTAGGTTGGTCATAACTTTCCTTCCAAGGAGTAAGCGTGTTTTAATTTCCTGGCTGCAGTCACCATCTGCAGTGATTTTGGAGCCCAAAACAATAAAGTCTGACACTGTTTCCACTGTTTCCCCATCTATTTCCCATGAAGTGATGGGACCAGATGCCATGATCTTCGTTTTCTGAATGTTGAGCTTTAAGCCAACTTTTTCACTCTCCTCCTTCACTTTCATCAACAGGCTTTTTAGTTCCTCTTCACTTTCTGCCATAAGGGTGGTGTCATCTGTATATCTGAGGCTATTGATATTTCTCCCAGCAATCTTGATTCCACCTTGTGTTTCTTGCAGTCCAGCGTTTCTCATGATGTACTCTGCATATAAGTTAAATAAGCAGGGTGACAGTATACAGCCTTGATGTACTCCTTTTCCTATTTGGAACCAGCCTGTTGTTCCTTGTCCTGTTCTAACTGTTGCTTCCTGACCCACATATAGGTTTCTAAAGAGGCAGGTCAGGTGGTCTGGTATTCCCATCTCTTTCAGAATTTTCCACAGTTTCTTGTGATCCACACAGTCAAAGGCTTTGGCATAGTCAATAAAGCATAAATACATATTTTTATGGAACTCTCTTGCTTTTTTAATGATCCAGCAGATGTTGGCAATTTGATCTCTGGTTCCTCTGCCTCTTCTAAAACCAGCATGAACATGTGGAAGTTCACGGTTCACGTATTGCTGAAGCCTGGCTTGGAGAATTTTGAGCATTACTTTACTAGCATGTGAGATGAGTGCAATTGTGCTTTAGAGTAATGTAAATTGAGGATCAAATCACAATGCTCTCACTTCAAAAACTTTTGACAAATTATTAAATAGCTGAGTATTCCGTCACATGTCCAGTGAGGGTAATGGAATTGTTTTACATACATAGTTACTTGTTTGCTGTTCAACTATATATCATGAATTGTTGGTAGGCAGGACTGAGATTTACCTTTCCTTTCATCCTTTTATTTGAGAATGTCTACTAAGGCACTTAGTCCATGTTCTCTGAAAGCTGAATAAATTATTAAGTCTTAATCCTAATGAATGTATTTTATGTCTTTATAAATGTACATTTAAAAAATTCAGTGAATCTTACTGTACTGAGAATAAGAATTATTTGGCAGCAAGGCGCTCAATAAACAAACACTATTTCCACATTCCCATTGCATACAGAAATGAATCAGGAACAGTGATCCAAACCTGAGTATTCTGCATCATTAACAAAGACTGTGAATAAAGCAGGTCATTACCTGTTCATACACTTGAACCTTTATTATACAAATATTTTACATCAAATACTGATCCAGTCAGTGATATATTATTTTGTTTGAACATTTGTAAATTCGCTTGTCTTCGTGCAGATAAAAGCACCTTAGTGGTTAAATAGTTTTTTCTCTTGGATATTTTTAAAAACCTGTAGAGAAGACCTACAGCTTTTGCCCATAAGTAAGTAAAACTCATTATATGTTAATAAAATAAATTAATTTGACCTGTATAATTGCTATTGTTAAATTCTTTATCTTATCAAAGAGCACACATAGTTTAACAAATTATATGTGATTACATGTATCACCCTGCTTATTTAACTTATATGCAGAGTACATCTTGCAAAATGCTGGGCTGGATGACTCAAGCTGGAATCAAGACTGCAGTCAGATATGAAGATGATACCACCCTAATGGAAGAAAGCAAAGAGAAACTAAAGAGGCTTTTGATAAAGGTGAAAGAGCAAAGTGAAAAAGCTGGTTTGAAACTCAACATTCAAGAAACTAACATCATGGCATCTGTTCCCATGACTTGACAGAAAATAGATGGGGAAACAATGGAAACAGAGACAGACTTTATTTTCTTGGGCTCCAAAATCACTGTGGACAGTGACTGCAGCTGTGAAATTAAAAGATGTTTGCTTCTTGAAAGAAAAGCTATGACAAACCTAGATACTATATTAAAAAGCAGAGACATCACTTTGCTGACAAATGCCTGCTGACAAACCATAGTCAAAGCTATGGTTTTCGCAGTAGTCACATACAGATGTGAGAGTTGGACCATAAAGAAGGCTGAGCACTGAAGCACTGACACTTTTGAACTGTGGAGCTGGAGAAGACTCTTGAGAGTCACTTGGACAACAAATAGACCAAAGCAGTCAATCTAAAGAAAATCAACCCTTAATATTCATTGAAAGGACTGATGCTGAAGCTGAAGCTCCAATAGTTTGGCCACCTGATGCAAAGAGCTGACTCATTAGAAAAGACCATGATGCTGGGAAAGATTGAAGGCAGGAGGAGAAAGGGATGACAGAGGATGAGATGGTTGGATGGCATCACTGACTTGATGGACATGAGTTTGAGCAAGCTCCAGGAGTTGGTGAAGGACAGGGAAGCTTGGCCTGCTGCAGTCCATAAGGTAGCAAAGAGTCAGACAGGACTGAGCAACTGAACAACAACAAGGGAAGCCTGGCATGCTGCAGTAAACCAACTACACTTTAATTAAATAAATAAAGAAAGAAATAAAAGTTTTATAAAAGAACAAGGCAACTTCCAAAGTTAGTGATGGAAGGATGTGGCCACTGCCCTAGTGCTAAAAGCACAAATGTAAGAGATTGAAATAATTAAAACCTAGAAACAAACAAGAGGGATCTCCTGGAAATGATACTCTGGTTCCTGACAATAAGACACTAGTCCATTGCTGCTGGTGTCTCTGAATTAAGAGAAGGGGCCTTCTGGGCCTGTGACCTTGACATCTTAGAAAGGGCAACAGGAGGCTAGCACTGATATCTCAACTGCCAACTGCACTTATTTAGCTGTTGCTATTAGAAGAAAGCAATACTGCTGACTGGGGTGTAGAAGCATTTGGGGGGAAGCCAAAAAGGCTTAAGTCCTCTGTCCTTGCCCCAGCCTCACAATCATTCTGAAGTGTCGTGTTCTCTTATTCTATGCAAAAACAATGAACCATTTCTCAATCTGACTGTGATGTATGACAAAAAGTGGATTGTATATGACAACCGGTGATGACCAGCTAAGTAGTTGGACCAAGAAGTAGAAGCTCCAAAGCACTTCCCAAAGCCAAACCTGGGTGAAAAGAAAACAGATCAGTCACTGTTTGGTGGTCTGCTGCCCGTCTGATCCACTACCGCTTTCTGAATCCCATGAAACCATTATGTCTGAGAAGTATGCTCACCAAATCGATGAGATGCATGGAAAACTGCAATGCCTGCAGCCAGTATTGATCAACAGAAAGGGTCCAGTTCTTCTCCACAACACCGACCACATGTCACACAACCAACACTACATAAGTTGAACAAATTGGGCTATGAAGTTTTGCCTCATCCTCCATATTCACGAGACCTCTTGACAACCGACTACCACTTCTTCAATTATCTCTACAACTTTTTGCAGGGAAGATGCTTCCACAACTAGCAGGAGGTAGAAAATGTTTTCCAAGAGTTCGTTGAATCCTGAAGCACAGATTAAATAAATAAACCAACTTATCTCTCACTGGCAAAAATATTTTGATTGTAATGGCTATTTTGAAAAATAAGAATGTGTTTGAGCCTAGTTATAATAATTCAAAATTTACAGTCCAAAACCACAGTTACATTTGTACCAACCTAATAGTTCAGTGAAAGATTCCATGCTAACACTGATGTTCAGTTTTTATATTTGAGTTGCTTATTAACCATATACAGAAAAAAGATTTTAATGAAGTGCTAATTATTTGAAGTTATAAAATTCAAATTAATAGAATCATTGACCAGAAGCTTTTCTTATTATCCTTCTTCAGACACCCTGCACTCCTCAATGGTACTTAAAAATGTTTTCAGAGTTTATTTTGTAAACGTTTAGAATAACAAAATATAATCCCACTTTATTCTCTTCAACTCTAAGTACAGGTTGCCTGAAAGTAATTTCTCATGAATAAGAGTTTGTAAAACACTCAGCATAGAATCCTGCAATGGTAATGCCAGAGGATTTATCCTACATAACCTTTATTTACAAGGAAAGAAAGCAAAAAAGAATTACACCCTCTAGAATCACTTCACTCTCCGAATCTATGCTGCTGTAAAGAGAAGATTTTACCAGGGCTTCTGTGGGTACTGCAGGCCTCTGAACAGTGCACAGATTAGGAAAATAAATGGGCAGATCTTATCTCAAGGAAATTGTCATTAACTAATACTGATACCTTAATAATGCCAGAGATGTAATTATAGTTTAATTTGGAATTGAATTTCAAGCTGTTCATCTGTAAAGAATGAGGTTTTATCAAGCAATATTAGAATTCCCAAACCTTATTTGTATTTGTATCCAAATCAATAAAAATTGATTTCAACTTATCGAGACTTTACTGTTAGATACCTGTTTTGAGATTATTAGCTAGAGATGAATGTAATTGGAAAGTAACACAGGTAGTATTAAATGAGTGTGCAATTGGCTTTAATGATTCAGATTAATGTACATTCAGTGCAAAAATATTGTTTATATCATACAAGCTTCATTTTTTTTGGCTTGTATGTTCTTCATATACAGCCAGATGCATAATTTGAAATTGCCCTGCTGTATCCAAGAACAACCTAGTTGTTATAAGCAGACATAATACCTAATCTATACCCATATACAAGGCACAAATATTTTAGCTTAATAATACACATAGTACCCACTGCAGTGTTCTTGCCTGGAGAATCCCAGGGATGGGGGAGCCTGGTGGGCTGCCGTCTATGGGATCGCACAGAGTCGGACACGACTGAAGTGACTTGTTAGCAGTTAGCAATACACATAATAGATACTATTTATTAATTAATGTACATTAGACACTTGCTAATGGCCTTTACTCATTTTATTGCATTTAATCCTCACAACAACATATAAATCAATGACGTAGATTATCCATTATAATCACAGTCAATGATGTAGATTATCCTTACAGTCATTGTAGATTATCCATTATCCCCAATTATACAGATGAGAAAATTAGAGTTTATAAAGCTTGGATATCCTGCCCAAAATGTATGCAGCTTTAAAAGAAATGAGGAAAAACTGAAATAGAAGTCTATTGAAATAGATAATGTGATGTGAATCAATGTGTTACACTGCAGAGTGTGTGTGTATATAAAACAATGTTTTGATCTAACATCATTATAAAGTGAAAAAGTGAAGTTGCTCAGTTGTGTCCAACTCTTCGCAACCCAATGGACTGTAGCCTCCCAGGCTCCTCCATCCATAGGATTTTCCAGGCAAAGATACTGGAGTGGGTTGCCATTTCCTTCTCCAGGGGATCTTCCTAAACCAGGGATTGAACCCAGGTCTTCTGTGTTGTGGACAGATACTTTACCATCTGAGCCACCAGGGAAGTCCATACCTAATGTCATTATGAGCATTATCAAATTTCACTATCATCTACTGTATACAGAATAATTAATCCCCAACAAGGTCCACATCCTAATCCCCAGAACTTGTGAGTACATTAGGTGACAGGGTAAGGGGGAACTAAATTTGAAAATGGAAGATTGCTTTTCAGGTGACTTTGAGATGGGGGATTATCCTAGATTATTTTAGTGAGCTTGATATAATCACATGGATCCTTTTAAGTGGCAGAGGAAGGCAGTATAGTGAGAACCAGAAGGATGACAATGTGAGATATACTTTGCCAAATGTTTCTGTCTGTAATAGTAGAGGAAGAGGAAGGCCATGCTTGAATCAGGGAATGTGGATGACCTCCAGAGGCTGGTAAGGGCAGGCCATGGATTTTCTCCTAGAAACTCCAGAATCGAATGTAGCCCTGTTGACACCTTAACTTTAGCCCAATGAGACATATTTTAAGATTTATGAACTACCCAACGGTGAGGTAGTAAATCTGTGCTGCTTGAAGCAAATACACGAGTGGGAATTTCCTATGGCAGCAGTAAGAAACAAATTTGTGTTGTTGAGTTGTTAAGTCATTTCCAGTTCTTTGTGATCCCAAGGACTATAGCTCACCAGGCTCCTCTGTCCATGTAATTCTCCAGGCAAGAATACTGGAATGGGTAGCCATTCCCTTCTCCTGAACCAGGGATGGAACACACGTCTCCTAAATTGGCAGGTGGGTTCTTGACCACTGAGCCACCTGTGAAGCCCATCAGTTCAGTTCACTTCAGTTACCAACTTGTGTCCGACTCTTTGCAACCCCATGGACTGCAGTACGCCAGGCTTCCCTGTCCAACACCAACTCCCGGAGCTTGCTCAAACTCACATCCATCAAGTTGGTGAGGCCATCCAACCATCTCATCCTCTGTCATTCTCTTCTCCTGTCTTCAGTCTTTCCCAGCAGCACGGTCGTTTCCAAGGAGTCAGTTCTTTGCATCAGGTGGCTAAAGTATTGGAGTTTCAGCTTCAGCATCAGTCCTTCCAATGAATGTTCAGGACCAATTTCCTTTAGGACTGACTGGTTTGATCTCCTTGCAGTCTAAGGCACTATGAAGAGTCTTCTCCAACACCACAGTTCAAAAAGCATCAATTATTGGTGCTCAGCTTTCTTTACAGTCCAACTCGCACATCCATACATGACTACTGGAAAAACCATAGCTTTACTAGATGGACCTTTTTTGGCAAAGTAATGTCTCAGCTTTTTAATATGCTGTCTAGGTTGGTCATAGCTTTTCTTCCAAGGAGCAAGTGTCTTTTAATTTCATGGCTGCAGTCACCATCTGCAGTGATTTTGGAGCCCAAGAAAATAAAATTTCTCACTCCTTCCATTGTTTCCCCATCTATTATTTGCCATGAAGTGATGGGACTGGATGCCATGATCTTTGTTTTTTGAATGTTGAGCTTCAAGCCAGCTTCATCACTCTCTTCTTTCACTTTTATCAAGAGGGTCTTCAGTTCCTCTTCACTTTCTGCCATAAGGGTGGTGTCATCTGCATATCTGAGATTATTGGTATTTCTCCCAGCAATCTTGATTCCAGCTTGTGCTTCATCCAGCCTGGTATTTCGCATGATGTACTCTGCATAGAAGTTAAATAAGCAGGGTGGCAATATACAGCCTTGACGTACTCCTTTCCCAATTTAGAACCAGTCTGTTGTTCCATGTCTGGTTCTAACTGTTGCTTCTTGACCTGCATACAGATTTCTCAGGAGGCAGGTGAGGTGGTCTGGTATTCCCAACTCTTTCAGAATTTTCCAATTTATTGTGATCCACACAGTCAAAGGCTTTGGCATAGTCAATATAGCAGAAATAGATGTTTTTCTGGAACTCTCTTGCTTTTTCCATGATCCAGCGGATGTTGGCAATTTGATCTCTGGTTCCTCTGCCTTTTTCTAAAACCAGCTTGAACATCTGAAAGTTCTCGGTTCACATACTCTTAAAGCCTGGCTTGGAGAATTTTGAGCATTACTTTGCTAGCATGTAAGATGATTACATTTGTGCAGTAGTTTGAACATTCTTTGGCATTGCCCTTCTTTGGGATTGGAATGAAAACTGGCCTTTTTCCAGTCCTGTGGCCACTGCTGAGTTTTCCAAATTTCCTGACATATTGAGTGCAGCAGTTTCAAAGCGTCATCTCATAAACCATCTCAAAAGGTGACAACATGGAGCTGAAAAAGGAAAAGTGTTTTAATTTCATTTCAGTGCTATCTTTTAAAGAAGTAGAATACTTTATACTAGTGAAAATGCATCTTGCTTTTTTACATAGTTGGCAAAATATTTATCCAAATAGGAGAATCTAACACTTTGGCAGAGCTGTCACTGAGAAATAAGACATACAAACAAATGTTCTGTTTTTTGCTTATTATCTAGCAATTATGTTACACTATTCATGCAAATTGGGTAAAATAGTTTTTTGAAAATTTCCTTTAAAAGTTACAAATATTAACATGTATTTTTATTACCCAATCAATGGTAAGATTTTATTTAAAACATTCTGAATTCTAAGGAACAATTATGAAATTTTGGGGGCCAGATATTTTGATAATGCTCCATAATAAAATACCCCCAAAGTCAGTGGCTTACCACAAAACTTTCTCCTTTTTCTACCTAAGCATTAGTGTATGCCATTCCATTTCAAGCTGCAGGTCATCTGTGGTTCATTTCAAGAACTCTGCTTCAGCCTCCAAGTGGAGTGAAGGGTTTTTTCTATGGGTCTCATTATGAACCCAGGATAAAGGGGCAATGGCTACTAGGGAAAATTTTTTCTCATGCTTGTAGTTAATCTCCCAGATGGCTAAGCAGAAACTTCTGAAGTTTCTTGACTGGGAATTCATAGTTTCTTCTACCACATTTACATTGTTCCAATCAAGTCAATTCCCCATGCCAAAAATCAATGGGCAGGGAGTCTACTCATTTCGTGATGTAGAGACAGGGTGGGTAATCACTATTAGCTGAATGATGATACAATGTATAACACCCAATATTAATAAAAATGAATTTGTCTAAAGTACAAATTATTTTTATGCCTCCTGAGGTATTGATATTAGTTATACCATCACCTAATTATTCAGTGGCAAATGTATATTCCACAATAAAGAACCCTAATATTAAAGTAAGCCAAATTTTTATTTTCTGTGAATTATACTCAAAATTATACTTAGATACCTCAGTAAAGCACCCCACGTAGCTTATTAGCTTGAGGGAGAACTATTATAAGTGAAAAATGAAAATGGCCATTTAGTGTAGACCTGTAGACGAAATACACTTTTTCAAGAAATTGCTTTTTAAAACAGAGTCCTGAGTATTTAATATAATGGCCAATTGTAGTCCTTGATACAAGAGGAAGGTCTTAATTGTCTCTTTGAACTGTAAGGGAGTTTTGTTGGAATTCAGCAAATAGTTTCTTTTCTATCTAGGTACCAAAGGGATCTATTTTAAGTTATATTTAGTGCTTTTAAATGTATGTTAGACTGGTCAGAAATGTTCTTTGTAGTCTAAACTTAGCCACACAGTTAACTGTTTCATAATGCTCTCCAGCTAACTGGAAAAAATTACAGTGTTACTCATCAGTAATAATAAGCCTTAAATATCACTCTCTGGGATCTAGTCCAATGGCACTCTCAATATACAATAATACTTGTGTGCTTAAAATTTTATTATATCCTAAGTATAGATGAAAACAAAAGCATTTTATTGTTTCTTTTGTCTTTCATCAAGTTCAGTTAATTTCCTTAGAAAGTACACCTATTTTATTTTATTTTATTTTTTTCTTCTTCAATGCCTTTATTTTAATTTTATTTTTTTTATTGAGCATATTTTATTTTTTTATTTTTTTATTTTTTAAATTTTAAAATCTTTAATTTAAAGTACACCTATTTTAAATCAACTTCTTATATCATTTGTAAACATGATAGTCCCATTTAATCAAAAGAATATTAAATATGATATAATAAGACATATGCCCTCATAAGTTAATGGGTAATTTATAGTTGAAAACTAACTCATCTGTTTGTTCTACTTCATCCATTAAGAAGGAAAAATTAAAAAAAATTAAAAAAAAATAAAAAAAGTTTTAAAAAAATTTAAAAAAGAAGGAAAAATAAGTCAATATAATGTCCATTATACAAAAGTTTAAGGAATTTTTCAAATTCACATTGTACAGATTTTCTTATTTATTGTATTTTATGTGGATACCCTTTTCTTACGAAACCTGACAACTGCTTAGCCCTAAACTTTTAGCTTTGGTGCTCTTCCTTGGTTTATCTCAACCATAATGTGAGAAGTCCCTTTGACAGCCATATTTGGCCCCTGCATTCACGTCCCTGGTTGAAATAAACTTTCCATCTCACTGTTAGGGGAGCAGGACCAAAGAACATGAAAGGTACAATTAAGTGATTGTATTAGATGCATGTGAATTATTTTAATTGATTTTCTTTACTACAGACATTCCAACATTTTTCTAGAATTACAAGAAAACTGAACCACCATTCAACAATACTTTCCTCCTTTCTTTTGTGCAATGCTATTTTATCCTGTTCCAGTTTACTTAATCAAAATTATCCAGTAGGGACACTGATTTTTAGTGGATTCTCATCCTTAATATGGCACTTAAGAATCAGCAGTTTTCCTGTCCTGGTTCTCTTCTTTTGATATATTTATCATGAGTAACCAAAATAAATTCCAAACCTCAACCACCAAAACTTTATGCTAATTCCTAATTCAAAACTATCTCCTAAATTTTCTCAGACTCTCTTCTACCTATCCATCTAACCATTAGGTTACAAAATCCACAGACACTACAGCTGAACATCCCCCAATTTGAGCTTTTCTCTCTTCTTCCATTTGTCCTAATTTCACTTAATACTGTCACTCTCTACCTAATAACTCAAGTCAAAGGTTTTGACTCACTCTAGATACCTTACTTTTCTCATGCCCTACACATTTCCATAGAAAGGTCTTTGATGAGTTTTTCCATTTGCTCCATCCTCATAATCTTACTTCCACTATTTTACTTTAGACCACCAAGGAACTTACTGAAATGTGCTGTTGTCGCTTCAGTCATATAGTCATCTGCTTGCTGTTGCTTTCAGTTTTGCAGTGGTAAGAGGTGGTCAGTTCACTTCAATCACTCAGCCGAGTCGGACTCTTTGCAAGCCCATGGGCTGCAAAATGCCAGGCTTCCATGTCCTATACCAACTCCTGGAGCTTGCTCAAACTGATTGTCCATCGAGTCAGTGATGCTATCCAACTATCTAATCCTCTGTTGTCCCCTTCTCCTCCCACCTTTGATCTTTCCCAGCATCAGGGTCTTTTCCAGTGAGTCAGTTCTTCACATCAGGTGGCCAAAGTATTGGAGTTTCAGCTTCAAGGCCATTCCTTCCAATGAATATTCAGGACTGATTTCCTTTAGGATGTACTGGTTGGATTGCCTTGCAGCCTAAGGCACTCTCAAGAGTCTTCTCCATCACCATAGTTCAAAAGCATCAGTTCTTCGGTGGCCAGCTTTCTTTACATTCCAACTCTCACATCCATACATGACTACTGGAAAAATGATAGCTTTGACTAGACAGACCTTTGTTGGCAAAGTAATGTCTACATTTTAATATACTGTCTAGTTTGGTCATAATTTTTCTTCCAAGGAGCAAGCATCTTAATTTCCTGGCTGTAGTCACCATCTGCAGTGATTTGGGAGCCCAAGAAAATAAAGTTTCTCACTCTTTCCATTGTTTCCCCATCATTTGCCATGAAGTGATGGGATGGGATGCCATGATCTTCATTTTTTGAATGTTGAGTTTTAAGCCAACATTTTTACTCTCCTCTTTCACTTTCATGAAGAGGCTCTTCAGTTCTTCGCTTTCTGTCATAAAGATGGTGTCATCTGCGTATCTGAGGTTATTGATATTTCTCCCAGCAATCTTGATTCCAGCTTGTGCTTCATCCAGCCTGGCATTTCATATGAGGTACTCTGCATATAAGTTAAATAAGCAGGGTGACAATATACAGCCTTGACGTACTCCTTTCCCGATTTGAAACACAGTCTGTTGTTCCATGTCCGGTTCTAACTGTTGTTTCTTAACCTGCATACAGATTTCTCAGGAGGCAGGTCATGCGGTCTTGTATTCCCATCTCTTTCAGAATTTTCCACAGTTTATTGTGATCCACACAGTCAAAGGCTTTGGCATAGTTAATAAAGCAGAAATACATGTTTTTCTTGAACTCTCTTGCTTTTTCAATGATCAATGGATGTTGGCAACTTGATCTCTGGTTCCTCTGCCTTTTTGAAATCCAGCTTGAACATCTAGAAGTTCACGGTTCACATCCTGTTGAAAACTGGCTTAGAGAATTTTGAGCATTATTTTGCTAGTGTGTGAGATGTGTGCAATTGTGTGGTATTATGAACATTCTTTGGCATTCCCTTTCTTTGGGACTGGAATGAAAACTGACCTTTTCTAGGCTTGTGGCCACTGCTGAGTTTTCCAAATTTGCTAGCATATTGAGTGCAGCACTTTCATAACATCATCTTTTAGGATTTGAAATAGCTCAGCTGGAATTCCATCACCTCCACTAGGTTTGTTTGCAGTGATGCTTCGTAAGGCCCACTTGACTTCACACTCCAGGATGTCTGGCTCTAGGTGAGTGATCACACCATCATGGTTATCTGGGTCATGAAGATCATTTTTGTATAGTTTTTTTCTGTATATTCTTGTGACCTCTCCTTAATGTCTTCAGCTTCTGTTAGGTCCATACTTTTTCTGTCCTTTATTATGAACGAACATCTTTGCATGAAATATTCCCTTGGTATCTCTAATTTTCTTGAAGAGATCTCTAGTCTTTCCCATTCTATTGTTTTCCTCTATTTCTTTGCATTGATTACTGAGGAAGGCTTTCTTATCTCTCCTTGATCTTCTGTGGAATTCTGCATTCAGATGGATATATCTTTCCTTTTCTCCTTTGCCTTTAGCTTGTCTTCATTTATCAGCTATTTGTAAGGCCTCCTCAGACAACCCTTTTGCATTTCTTTTTCTTGAGGATGGTCTTGATCCCTGCCTCCTCTACAATGTCACAAACCCCCATCCATAGTTCTTCAGGCAATCTTGTCAATCAGATCAAATCCCTTTAATTTATTTGTCAGTTCCATGCATAATCTTAAGGGATTTGACCTAAATCAAATATATGCTATATATTTGAGTGTGTGTGTGTGTATAGCATATAAGTGTATACTAATGTATACCTATATGGTAGGTCAGACAGGTATATATTAGCAATTATATGTGATTCTAAGTACTTGCTCAAGAAATGCTAACTTTATCAATATCCTCATTATTGTTTTTCACATGAATTACTGTAAAACATCCTGTACTTGTTCCTAACTCTACTGTTAGCTTCCATATGCTCCTTAAGTACACCAAATTATTTGGTTCATTAGAAGTTCATGGAGTTCTCTCTGCTCATCATACAGAGTCACCAGGCTGGTTTTCTCTCTTCTTTCATGTGGCCTTTTCAATATGACCTCCACAGAAAGGCCTTCACTGACCAACTCTCCTGGTAGGTCCCACCTGGTCTTTTGATCCTCAGAGATCCCTATACGAGCTTGGCACAAATGTCATGTTTTATAATAATGAGTATTTGTTACTTTTCATCTGCTTCTCCTTATCCACTTACCTGTAAAATTAAAGATTTTGTTTTATACACTCATCCTTGTAAAATCAGCCTCTATGACAGTGCCTGCCTCTCAAAAAGTATTAATAGCTGCTGAAAGTGTAGTGAATAGTTGAATAGAAAATAACAGAAGAGTAATGGAAATATAGGTATAATATATCCCTGTGACCTTACATTTTTTTCATTGTAAACCCCTAGATTCCAAAATGAAAATAAAAACCCTAGATCCAAGCCATACTTGCTTTTTTAACATACTCTGACAAACTTTCTTCATTCCTTGTAACAAACTATTTATAGCACAAATCACTTGATTTATCAGACAACGTTTCTTGTATCCTTACTATTTTCTGAATCTGGTATGACTATCCTCTTTTCTTAGCCAAGTTATTATTATCTTTAAGGACTCAGTGTCAAGTACCTTCTCTTCAAAACTGTGCAATGGATTTCTCAGTCTGATCTGTGTATCCTTCATCTTTGTTAATCATGTGGTACCAATTTTAGCTCTAGTCACAAATACACTGTATTATGTACTTACACATCGTTCCTACTATACTATGAGTTCTGTAAAGCCTAGGGAGCATCCTTTAGCTGTAAGTGAGCCTCTATTTATGGCATAGTGTATAGTAAAAAGTTGGTAATACTTATGTAACATTATTATCAATCCCATATATCATCTAGGCTTTACATTTGGGGCTTAGGCACTCAGAGCTAGTCACAGACCTATTATCTGTTCTCTTCCCACCTAGAACAAGAGGAGATGGGTTATGACCAGCTTGTCTTATAAACATACTTAAGATCTAGGGTTTTTTTTATTCTAAATAAACAACAAGCATGGTTAGCTGGAGAGAAGGGTAAAGTGAGTACTATCCTCTTTGTGAAATTAACAGTATATAAAATGCAGGAGTCAAAAACTCTCAAAATTTCATGTTAATCCAAAAGCAAAATTTATAACAGCTCATTAGAAAATGGACACCTGACAACTTCCATCTCTTCCTGATGCTTACCTGTATCCTTTGGAAGGCAGCTATGCTAACCACTATACCCCCAACATCTCGGCTTACCTGTATCCTTTGAATTGTTAGTAGAATCGGTGCTGGGTAAGATATATTATTTGGGTGAGCCTGATTTAATAATTAAACTCCTTGCAGTAATTCACATAGTACACCTGAGGAGGGAAACTGCAGACCGGAGAACCACTGTGTCATATTAAACAAAATGGCTACTTTGAGGACCTAATTATATAATAAGATAAAGGTAGAGTGAGATTGGAGGACTTTCCCAGCATACAGGTAGCAGAAAGAATATGAAAGATAGTGTGTTCACGGAGAGGAGAAACCTTGGGTAGTAGTATTGTTACTAGATTCTAAGACCTTTTTCCTCTGCTTGAATCAATGACACTCGAATCTGCAAATGACAAAGATCTAAATCAAATGATACAAGTACTAAAAAAAAATAAAAATAAAAATAAAAAAATAAAGATAATCATTGGCTTAGGTATCTAGAAAGTGTAATTGCATTAGTTTAAGTTTCTATTACTGCTTTCAGCTCTCCATCCTAACAGAAGTGGCCTAATTCTAAGGCTTCTGCAAACGGAAAGACAAGAACTGAAGCTCTTTGAGGTTTTCCTCATTCTTCTGGTCTGCATACAAGTTCTGTGGCAAAGCTCACAGAGGGCTCTGACTGGCTAACTTTGAGTTGTGATTTTATTCCCAAATCAGTCATTTTACTTGCAAGAATGGGATGTTCTAAATGTCTAGGACTAGATTGTGTGACCTCCCCTGGCTTTGGGGGTCAGCTGGGAAACTACAGAATCACCCAGAATGAGAATAGGAGATTCATGGCCCCCCAAAGAAATTCTCAAGAGATGAAAGCACTCTTTTAGCTAATCTGCCAAGTCCAGATGTCTCAATGCTTGTCAAAGATACATTTCATAAACCAAGAGGAGAAGGCTAGTATATACATGTATAACCTGAGTATGCAGGACTAGTTTTTTCTGTTTCCCTTTATAACTTTTAAAGAGTAAAAGTTACAGTTGAGAGAACTGTATGCTTTTCTCTATCTCCCTTTCCTTCTTTTCCCTCCCCTTTCCCTCCTTTCAAGTAATATCTTGTTTGAGATAATTCAATATGAATTTCAGACTCTTACACTATACCTATATGGGAAAATAGATGAAAGAGATGAGGGAAAAAATAGGGTTAAGATAAATTACAAAGGAAAGTAAGATAAAGGCAAATAGTAAGATTAGTTTCCTCTTTTTTTTTTTAATGCCTTAATATCCTAAACATTTCCTAATGAAGATAATGTATTCTGGGTTCTAAGCATTCCATTAGACCAGTCAAAGAGGCAAACTACTAGTTACATGATCCAGAATATATGTAACAGGATGAAGTCAAACAGTTCCTCTAAAGAAACACAGCTATTTCTAAGACCAGAGAGCTCTTTCTTTCAAGAGGCCTTATAGAAAAAATCCCATATAATGCAGTATACAATATTGCCAACATTCCTCTTGTAAATACAGCTATTCAATTCATAGAAATATTTGTGTTTAACACTTTAACAATAAACACAGCTATTGGGTTTAAATAAGTATTTCTTATAAGTCTGTCAATATCAACTAATGTTACTAAATGAAATTTCAAGTTTATAAAAGCTGTCTACAAAAGGGGTTAATAGAACATGGGTCAAATCAGAATAGGACTTATGAAGACTGCTTTTTCTTCTAATGTCTATAGGAAACTAGTGCAAATTTATAACCACGGTAGTAATATCAGATTTGACTTTTGAAAAAATATTCCATTAGCTTTTGGGAAAATGGATTGAGGTTTGACATTAGAGTTAAAGTCATAATTATATTTAAAAATAAGAAATGGAAAGGGAGGATGCCTTGTCAAAGATATCTTTGTACACTCAATTTTATTCCCTCTGCCATACTAATCTACTTCTAACTCCCTCTGGTTCTCCATGTCTTGCTCTGTGTCATCTCACTCAGAATCTATTTTCACAGTCTTTTACTTTCTCTCAAAAGTTAGGCCCTACTCTTCCATGACCCCTCCTCACCTGTACACTCACTTATATGGATATGTTTGGGTTTATCTATCTTTCTTCCCACAGAGATTCTGTCTATAATCTCACGACATTTTTGCCTAGGGATGCAATACACAATTACGAATAAAGGAATAAATATACAAATGCATAATACAATAAGGATAGAATGTGTTAGTTTCACAGAGACCTATCAAGTCTATCAGCTTCATATGTTAATGATTTTTTTTTAAGTAGCAAATACTTTAAATGTTGTATAGGAGAAGGCGATGGCACCCCACTCCAGTACTCTTGCCTGGAAGATCCCATGGGCGGAGGAGCCTGGTGGGCTGCAGTCCATGGGGTCGCTAAGAGTCGGACACGACTGAGCGACTTCACTTTTCACTTTCATGCATTGGAGAGGGAAATGGCAACTCACTCCAGTGTTCTTGTCTAGAGAATCCCAGGGACAGAGGAGCCTGGTGGGCCGCCATCTATGGGGTTGCACAGAGTCGGACACGACTGAAGCGACTTAGCAACAGCAGGGGTATCCAATTAGGGTAAATATAAAATCATAGGAATATTGGTAATAAACTATACATCTTCTTGTTTCTTTTGAATACATCTTATTGAAAAAATTAGAGATTGAAAAAATTAGTAGAAGGACAAAAATAACTTCATTGCACTTTAAGAGATTGGGTTATTTTTCTTAAAAAAAAAAAAGAGAGAGAGAGAATATCTAGTGAACAGCATCAGAGAAAGCAGAATGTTTCTTAGCTATGAGAAAAAAAATCCAAAAACAGTGTACCCATGCCCTGATTCCCAAATCAAGCCTGTAGGCTTTTTTCTCCTACTACCTCAACTAATAGCCTCCTTAAACCAAGAGAACTTTCTCCTATCATTCTACATATCTGAAAGTATAAACCATCTGGCAGAATCATTCTTACAACTGAGTGAATCAAAGCATAAAAGAAAGAAGCAGATTTTACTGCAACTCTTATTTTTCTCAAGCTTCTTTCATGTTTCCTTTCATTAGGTACCATAAGAACCTCTCTTGTTGGTTGTGGCATTTAAGGATATTAGGAAATGAATATGTAAATATCAGTTCAGTTCAGTCCCTCAGTCATGTCCGACTCTTTGTGACCCCATGGACTGCAGCACCCCAGACCTCCCTGTCCATCAACAACTCCTGGAGTTTACCCAAACTCCTGTCCATTGAGTCAGTGATGCCATCCAACCATCTCATCCTCTGTCGTCCCCTTCTCCACATAAATGACAAATGGACCAGCTCATTTTTACCCACTCAAGTGTCCATGGTTACATCAGTTACAAAGACTACTGATTAGAACAGTGAATGGAAGTGTCTCACACTTCAGAAGTGAAAACATGACTTTAAGCAAGACAGCCATCTACGTCTTAGAGCCCACATTGATTAATCTCTGTCAACATCTATACATTTCACTTTCAACTTTGCTGGTTCTCCAAGGTTATTTTGTGCTAGGTCTCAAGGAGACAGAGAAAAGAGTGGGGAGAACGACACTGTCTTAAATTATAGTGACTCAGTTTGGACATTAAAGATCATGTAGGAATATGAAAAAAAAAGGTGGATAGAAATAAATGCCAAAGGACGTGGAGGAGAACTGATTTTATTACCATTTCATCACTGTAGTAGATATCTCACTGTGGTAGACGGGCTTCCCTCGTAGCTCAGATAGTAAAGCATCTGACTGCAATGCAGGAGACTTGGGTTCAATCCCTGGGTTGGAAAGATCCCCTGAAGAAGGAAATGGCAACCCACTCCAGTATCCTTGCCTGGAAAATCCCATGGACAGAAGAGCCTGGCGGGCTGTACAGTCCATGGGGTCACAAAGAGTCGGACACAACTGAGCGACTAACACACAGTAGATATCTCAAGATGTTCTAATATCTGAAACTCATATGAAATGGTATTCTAAATATTCTTACTGATATTGTCATCTACAAATTAGAAGGTGAGTGATAAGGGCTTTCTTTATATAACAGATATTAGTCATTTCTGCAAAAATAAATTTTATTTTACATGTTACAGTACTCTGTGCAAAACTAAATGTATTTTTTTTTGCTTCATTATGACTATCTTCTTTTAATTTTAGAAATTGGATATTTGGTTCTAGCTTTCATTTTTTTTTCCTTCTTCAGTAAACAAATCCAATGGATGAAAAACTTTGTGGTAGCAATTGCTTACTTGATAGTGTTATACCCATAAACATTGCTAGGAAAAATCTCATCCCTTTCTGTGGGTTAAGTCCTTGCTAAGTTAAATTCTGGGAGCAGATAAATTGACTTTCTGTGCAGGGACATGTTCTTGTTAGGGTTTTTTTCACCAGAGCAAGTCTGGCTTAGGCACAGCTGCATGGATTTCTAAAGGGCGTGGTTCTGCACTTCAGTGACAAAAAAGAGTGACTGCAGTCCTGCACTTCATCTGTCAGTAACTTTAAACTTACTGCCATCTTTTATAATCACAGAAAGCCAGACTGAGGCACGAAACATTTATATAAGTTTGTCTAGAGCAGCCTCTCTTACACATACCTGATCAGGGAGACTTTTCTTTGTGAGAAACATAATTGGAGACATTTTATGTACAGGAGTGGGCAGAGGGAAGATGAGCCAACAGAGGATGGGAAGAGACAAGAAACAAAGAACAACAGAGAACTGAAAGAATTCCAAAAAAGAGGGATGTAATGAAGAACAAATTTCAAAGGAGGACATTTTCAGTGGCCAAGTTTTATCCTTGCTTTTTCTTGATGTCTGAAATGTTACCACTGTTCCTTTCTGCCATCTGAAAGGGAGACTGAGACAGGGAAACTACCCACCATTTTTCATCTTTAATGAAAAATTCCAATTGGAAAAACATAGTCTAATTTATGTCCATAAACTGTAGTGATTCTTCTGAGTAACGGAGTAATCTGAACTTGAGTCTGACTCATTCATGGAGAGAGAAACAGAGGTAGCCATAGCAAAACAAAATGACAAAAAAGAAAAGAAAAGAAAAACCAGAGCTTCCTTCAGAACCAAGAATAAAAATAACTTTGTTATTATATTATATATCTTTGGTTGCTAAGTGATTTTCAGTTATTTTACTAAATATTTTTACACGTTATCTCATTTACCCCTCAAAACAATTACATTGCCAATGCAGGAGACAGGAGAGAGGCAGGTTTGATCCCTGTGTCAGGAAGATCCCCTGGGGTAGGAAATGGCAACCCATTCCAGTATTCTTGCCTAGGAAATCCCATGGACAGAGGAGCCTGGTGGGCTATAATCCATAGGGTCTCAAAGAGTCGGACATGACTGAAGATATATATATATATACACACACACACACACATATATATATATATATATATATGTCAACAAATTCAAATTCAACAGACTTTATAAAATGATCCACATTTTAAAAAAAGGTAAAAAATATTACAGGAGGGAGGAATTATAACTATTTTATAATGTGGGAAACTACTTGGAGTAATCAGGCTGGTAATGGGGGAGAGACACCATTCAAACAGAGGTTATCTGACTCTATAGCATGTGGTCATGGAGCTGCCTTCTTTCTGCCATATTATGTTTGGCTGTACCTAGAATTTTTAGCGTTGATGAGAAAAAAAATTCATGTGTGCACATATGTCAGTGTGTGTGTGTGTGTGTGTGTGTGTGTGTGTGTGTGTGTATCTTGAAAGAAGAGCCATGGGTTACACTGAATCACATGCTCTCAGCTGGACGATGGTCCCCTTCCAGTACTGCAAATCAGGGGCTGCCCTTTTGTGCCCACCATCTTCCAATGTCTTTTACAGTCAAATGGTCTACTACTGAGCTTTACCCCTTTGACTGAAAATCTCTTTTGAAATTACTCTTGTGCCCTCAACCAGGATTAAACTGAATTAAATATTCAACAACAAGCACTGTTTTTTAAAAAGCACCCTTTTAACTCAATAGATTGTGGATGCAGACAAAACAAACCCCAAAAAGCAATGTGATAAGGTTTGCCCATCTTTCTTATTCCCTTGTTGCAATCCTCTCCGAAAATAGTAACAATCACAACAGCAATGGCAACAACAGCAACAAAAATGCAGTTACAAACTGTGAGTTTTATATTCTGGAAGGAGGCCCAAGGAAGGACATTCTTTCATTCTAATATTTTTTCTCAGGTTAAAGGTGACTGGTCGCAGGTGTGATGTAATAATTACCCTTGCACCAGCTCAGGACTTTGCTTTTTCTACATCCCCCACCTCTGTTTTGTTTGTTGGCTTTGATTTCTTCTCATAGGCTATGCCATCTGAGACAATCCTTTACCTGATTAAAATAAACCTTCAGTCCTCTTGTCTTGTAAGAATGTGCTTTGTGTATAGAACCAATCAATGATTCTTCTCCCTCATCTATATCTAAAATGTTGCTTTACCAGTAGTACTGATGGTAATGCGTCAGAGGGGTCTGAGTGTGAAACTCGGCTCTGTCAAAGATTTCACTTTAATCTGGAGGAAGAGACTTTATCTCTAGGCTTCTGTTATGATTTCTGTAAAACTGCATGTATAATACCATCTTAGGATTCTTGGTAGGATTAAGAAGATAATTATAATGTGTGACAGTCAGCAGACACTAAACTCGCAATAGATATTGCTGTTTATCATAGACTACTCCTATGTTTTACCTCTTAAATTCACAAACAAAACTTGAACTGATAAGATGAATGATTTGCAATTATATTTTATTTTATATTTATATGATTTATATTTTATTTTGTATCTCAGAGATTTACAATTATATTTCAAGTATTGATAATTTTATCAAAATTTCCTAATAGTTTATAACAAGACTTTAGCATTTAGGTTTTAACTTTATTTCTAATCTAGTTTCTAACTCTAAATTCCTAAACAAAACCTCAATAAAATTGTATCAGCTCTGTTATGTCACGTTTCTCTCAATATTGTTAAATTTGTTTGTTATTAACTGAATGCCCAAAGTAAAATATATATGTAAAACTTACATAGCTGTTTTTTCATTACAGACTGATTATGACACAAAGTAGGCTTTCGTTTTGATGTTTTTGCTCTTCTGTAGTTTCTTAAATTTTTCTTGCTGTTAATTTATTAATTCCATTCATTATGGTATTCAGAACTACTCATCCAATGAAAAGCAAAGTCATAAACAGTGGATACATTTATTCACAAAACTGTCTCCATGAGGAATCTGGACTAGTTTCCTCAGCCAGGGCACTTGTCTTCCAAGCTCTGAAGAATCGAGGTAGGACCTTGAATGGCGGCAGAACCTTGTCCTCCACAAAACTACAGTTATTTGGGCAAAAGAGAGACTGGCGGGAGCTTGGGCACTTTCTTCAGTAGCAGTGCAGATGGTAGGTGTTCTGAATTGTTTACCGGTTAGTATCTAAATGGGAAACAATAGTTCTCTTGAATGACTAAGGCTGCAGACAGAGAAACCTCTTGCCATACCATGCCTTAGTTTAAGGTTTGGTTTTGTTTCAAAGATTTTTTTGTTTTTTTTTTTGTTTGTTTGTTTTTTGATGTGGATCATTTCTAAAGTCCTTATAGAATTTGTTACACTATTGCTTCTGCTTTACATTGTGTTTTTTTGGTCATGAGGCAGATGGGATCTTAGCTCCTTGACCAGGGATCGAACTGGCACCCCCTGCATTGGAAGGTAAAGTCCTAACCAGTGGACTGCCAGGGAAGTCTCCTTGAGTTTTGGATTGAGTCCTTGAGGCTGTCCCTGTTCATTAAAGCCCAACACTAGGATTTAAGACTGTCATACTCTCAGTGATAATCACTGATCAACTTTGAGTAACAGTAGATTATGCATGTCTAAATGAGGAAGAATTAAGGATTTTTTAGATAATAATTAAGAAGTCCACCCAGAGATATTACAGTCGTGCTGCATGCACAACCATCTGGTCATACCTGGGCGAAGTCTGAAGTCTATAACGCTCCATCAAGCAGATGAGTGTCTCTGGAGAAATATCACAGGTAACAGATTTAGAGCAGGAAGTCAAGTATTAATACAGAAATCAAAATTCAAGCTTCATGCCAATTATCTGTGTGCCCATAGAAAAGCTACCTAAAGAGGATTTCCCTGGTGGTCCAGTGGCAAAGACTCCCTGCTCCCAATGCAAGGGGCCCGTCCGTGTTCAATCTCAGGTCAAGGAACTAGAACCCACATGCTGCAACTAAGAGTTCCCACAACTAAGACCCTACACAGCCAAATAAATAAATAAGAAATTAAAAAGCAGAAAAGAAAGAAAAGCTATCTAACCTCATTGTGTTTCAATTTGCTAATCTGTAAAACTGAGATAATAAAAACTATTTCACAAGGTGTTTCGAATATTAGAAATGAAAATACTTAGCACTTGGAAAAGCACGAAGCCCAGGATAAGCATCCAGTCAATGTTTGTGGTGGTCGTTATTATTTCACTGGAATAATCTAAGATGGTATTAGGTAAGACTCAGTACTTTTCATGGCCATTTATATTTAACTGGTAATCATTTGATCAAAATAGTTCACACTGTTCTACTATTTTAGGGGGGTTTTGCAGTGTTCAAGATTTTATATTTTATCTATATTTTATCAATGTTGCTTAGCAGAAAACACTTGCCACTTGGAACTCCTTTCACTTTTTTTCTCCATTGTTTTTCCTTGGTGATTGTTGAGTGACTGTCCCTTTGAGTTGCAGCTACTTTCTGACTCCACTAACCCACCATACAAAAATATCCATGTGGCAACGAGGTAAAGGTTCTCTTAGCTTTCAGTCTCATAGGAGGAGCATACCAATGAGGTATGTTCACTGAGGGATTCACGGGACTTGAAGGTGAAGAATATATGACCTTAGTGTTGCCAAACCTTTGGGGTAGTGAGCAATCTTGACCTGTGCCTAAAGTACTAATGGACTTTAATACTCTGAGTTTCCTTAAACCACAAGTGTTACATATGAATGCATTTTCAAAACATTTAAAATATTATGACAAATAAATCTATTGACATGTATTAGACATAACATTTTCACTAACTACATACATTTTCCCTTATCTTTTACGTTTCTATGCTTACAACACCCCTCTCTTCAGTCAGAGACATTCATTTGACTTGGAAAAGATTAGAATTGTTGGAACAGAATTACAAAGAGAAACAAGGATCAATAGTCAGCTTTTGGAATTCAAAATTCACTTTCCAGTTAAAAGCGTGATAAGAATCTTAAAAGCTTTTATCAAGATAAAAAGTTTTATCAAGAAAGATGAGGATTTTCATAGTCTTTGAAGCTCCATTAACATATTGAGAGATGGAAGACTAGATTATAGAGAAATCTCATCTTTTTCAGAGCAGTGAATTTTAGTTTCTAAGGAGAAGAAGAAAGATACAATCTAGGGCAATTTATAATATAAAACAAGTGGTAAGTCTGCTCTTCTTCCATAGTGGTTTGTGAGAAATGGGAAGGGCAGTGGGAAAAGTTGCCTTCAATCCACTCACAAATGGGCTGGACCCAGGGAAGGGAGCACTTTATAAGTACCAAGGTAAGTATGGAGGTCTTGAGACTATCAGGGAGGTAAGCCATATTTGTTCCCTGGGTAAAACCTGGGGGACTCTAAATGCCTTGGCATATCTGACAAGCCTTTCTCTGGACCAAATGCAACAGTCTTCGACCAACAACACAGCAGTGGTCAAGAGAGATGGCTAGAGAGATGAGCCTGAAGCTTTCCTATGGCCTGGGCACATAATAAGTGCCCTAGCAAGAAGACTCAGAGGTGCTAAGAGGACAAATGGAGACAAAGGTAGACCAAGTGACAGGTTGAGAACAAATGATTGTTGTCTTAGATTCTGAATGTCAGATCTGGGTCTCTTTATTAAACATGATCACCAGTCCACAAACTAGAAGATATCAGAAGTTGTGTATCTGATCCACAGGACAATAACTGAAACTGAATCCCTACTCCCCCTTGCGCCAGGAGGACAGATCATTCCCATTCGCATATACTCCATGAATGCAAGGTTCCCTTTTTTCCCACTAGAGTAAATAAAGTCCAACCAAACCCCTCAGGCTGCTTATTGTGGAGAATCAAGGAAGCAGGAGAGAAACTAGAAGAACAGAAACTTTGTACATTGATTTATAACGAAGATAAATTTTAACATTTTAACTTTTATTGTCATTTTAAAATTTGTTCTTGACCTAGTAAGTATACCTCCCTATCAGCAGAGCTCTCTAGAAGATAATCCATTTCCCTCCCATTTCTACCTTCTAGTGTGCTTAGTTGCTCAGTTGTGTCTGACTCTCTGTGACCCCATGGACTGTAGCCTCACCAGACTCCTCTGGCCATGGGGATTCTCCAGGCAAGAATACTGGAGTGGGTTGCCATGCACTCCTCCAGGGGATCTTCCTGACCCAGGGGTTGAACCCCGCTCTCCCGCATTGCAGGTGGATTCTGTATCAGCCAAGCTACCAGGGAAGCCCTCTATCTTCTAGAGGCCACCCTTATTCTTGGTTCATGACTCCTTTCCTCCATCTTCAAAGCCAGCAGCAAAGTACCTCCCTGGCCCTTTTTCCATTGTCACTTCTCTTTCTCTGGCTCTCTTCAGTCTCCCTCTTTCACTTTCAAGGATCCTTGTGATTACACTGGGCACACCTAGATCAATTCAGTTCAATTGCTCAGTCATGTCCGACTCTTTGTGACCCCATGGACTGCAGCATGCCAGACTTCCCTGTCCATCACCAACTCCTGGAGCCTACTCAAACTCATGTCCATCACGTTGGTAATGCCATCCACCATTTTATCCTCTGTCATCCCATTCTCCTCCCACCTTCAATCTTTCCCAGCATCAGGGTCTTTTCCAATGAGTCAGTTCTTTGCATCAGATAGCCAAAGCACTGGAGTTTCAGCTTCAGCATCAGTCCTTCCAATGAATATTCAGGACTGATTTCCTTTAGGATGGACTGGTTGGATCTCCTTGCTGTCCAAGGGACTCTCAAGAGTTTTCTCCAACACCACAGTTCAAAAGCATCAATTCTTCGGCACTCAGCTTTTTTTATAGTCCAACTCTCACATCCATATATGACTACTGGAAAAACCATCCATAGCTTTGACTAATCTCCCTATTTTAAGGTGACCTGATAAATTCCACCTACCAGCCTAATGCCTCTTCACCATATATACAAATATATTCACAGGTTTGTGGGATTAGATTATAGACATCTTTGAGGGGCCATTATTCTACCTACTATACCCTGCTTTTTATTTGCAAAGAGAGGCCACCTTGGTCACTATCAGAGAGAGAGGTGAGCAATAGGTAACTGAGTGAATTTAGGTCAATCATAGGATATTCCCTACCTGGTAAAGAACCATTCATAGAGTAAGGAGGCATGTGATCTAAGTAGGAACCCACATAGGGGCATTTAAAACCTTCCTTGGGATTTCCATATTGGAGATTCATCATGAAGCTACTAGAACATAATCTAGGGAGATATTGTTCTTTTAATAAATTCTCTTTTATTCTTTAATTGAATTCAAATCGGGGTTTCCTTCTTTGCAATCAAGGAGTCTTCTGCATAATTTAACTGAAACTGACTGTACAAGGTTTTGGTACAAGGGACGGGAAACATTTCTCAGCTTGAATATCAACCTCTATAATTGCTACCAGTTGAGAAGTAATATGAACAATAATTTCTTATCTAATTTTTTCTGAAAAAATAGTGTGTGAAAATTTCAAGAAAAGACTCATAATCTTATTTCTTAACTGGATCTCCATCAGCAGCTAAAAGGCTGTGGCACTAGAGGGTAATAAGTCACTTTAATATGCATTGACTAATGGTTTTGTAATTTTCAAAGTGCCTGTATTGTTCCAAATCTTGTTAGGATTTTACACTGCATTGGGATGACTTCTTTCTGTAAAAAAGAATATGCTCAGAACTTATTGGTGACCTTCCAATTTTTTTTTCTTTTTTGCTAAACTGAAACCATGGTAACCTGTGTATGGAGCATGTGATTTTTTTCTTTCCTGTGTTAAAGGAATTTCAATCTTCTTAGACTAACCTTTCAGATAAAAATTGCTTTACTACAGATATATAACAGGAGCATTATTTTCTTAAAACTTGAAATAGCTTCAGATATATTAATTTGCTTACTTTAATACTATCTAAATAATTAAATATATATAAGAAAGATATTTTATTCATTTTTTTCCATCAGTTTCAAACTGTTTTCCAAAACAAAATTGGAATTTAACATGGTATGTTTTCTCTTTCTTTGGTAAATTATGAGAAATAAAAGGAGGACTAAGTGACTAAATTCTCTGGCATGGGTCATGATCCAGTCTAACTACAATCTGAACCTGAGACTACTTGATGTGGATTACATGTGAGCACACAGCACCTTCTCAGTGGTGCTGACCAAGAAAGCATTTTATCTAATTTAGGTATAAAATCAATCTATGGGAACTACTTTCAGAATAATACATGTAATAAAATAATAATACTAATCAAAAAGGCAGCATTATAATGTTTTAGATAGTGCCTCTGGCTGGGAATGGAGACATCTGGGATCTGGATATATTTTAAAAGGCTGTCCATTCACGATGGATTTCAGAGTGTTTACTGCATGCCAGCCACTGCAGCACACAGTGGAATAATAAAAGGCTGAACTAACCTCCAAAGTCCTCAACCCTCATTGAGTCTAATGTGAAAGAAAGTGATGATGGCTATGAGGGATGCTATTTGGGTACCATGAGAGAGTAAAAGGGGTACAGAGATATAGTAGGATAGATAATGCTCCCCCTGGAAGCCCATCCCACCCCCACTACATCCCCCCAAAAAAGACACTCACATCCAAGTTGCTGGACTCTGTGCCTGCAAAAGAGACTCTGCAGATGTGATTAAGGCTTTTGAGACAAGATTATCTTGGATTATCTAGGTTGGCCCAGTATAATCACAAGGGCCCTTTTCAGAGAGACAAAGGGAGCAAGGCACAGAAAGATGTGATGATGGGAGGAGAGGTCAGGAAAGGATAAAAATGGCTACAAAGATGGCTTTGAAAGTGGTGAAGGAGCCATGAACCAGTGAATCTAAGCAGCCTCTAGGAACTAGAAAAGGTAAGGAAACATTCCCCTCTCAATCCTCTAGAAGAAACATGGGCCTGCTGACGCCTTCACTATAGCCCAGTGACTAACCCCTCTTGGACTTCTGACCTACAGAACTAGAAGGAAATCATGTAATTTTAAGCTGCTCAACTTGCACTAATTTGTTAAAAGAGCAATGGGAAACTACCACTGGAAAGCTCTTTCTGCACAAAAAATTAATCTTAGACATGATTCTATGAGTGATTCTAAATAGACAGTAGATTTTAAGGTCATATTTTCTCTAACTGCAACAGTAACAAAGATACAAAGAGAGAAAGTGTGCATATATTAATATAATAACATTCTAAACATTTCCTTCCTGCTTTTCAGTGATTCATTGTGGTTGCTTTGGCTCTTCATTTTTCTTCTACATGAGACTTTTTGTTTCATCTTCACTTATTCTCTAATGCTTTTCCTTTTTAAAATATAGATCTGAATTGCTTCCTTATATGATTTTTCTTCTTTCTGAAAAACATTTAAAACCTTTCTTGAAAGGCAGGTCTACTGGAAAAGATTCCCTCAATTTCTGTTTGTCTGAAGAAGTCATTATAGCTCCTTCTATCTTAAAGGATTATTCGGTATGCTACAGAACTATAGGTTGGTGGGTTTTTTCTCTCAATGCTATAAATATTTCACTTCACTCACAGTTTAAAATTTTTTATTTTATGTTAGAGTACAGTTGATTAACAATGTTGTGTTAGTTTCAGGTGTACAGCAAAGTGATTGCTGTACATATACGTGCATCTATTGTTTTTCAAATGTTTTTCTCATTTAAGCTATTACAGAATATTGAGCAGAGTTCCCTGTGGTATATAGTAGGTCCTTGCTGGTCATCTGTTTTTAAATATAGCAGTGTGTACATGTCAATCTGAAATTCCCAGTGTATCCCTCCCCACTTTTCTTCCCACCTGGTAACCATAAGTTCATTCTCTAAGCCTGTGAATCTGTTTCTGTTTTGTTTTTTGTTTTTTCCCCAACTCTATAAAGAAGGCTAACACTGAAGAACTGATGCTTTCGAACTGTGTTGCTGGAGAAGATTCTTGAGAGTCCCCTGGACTGCAAGGAGATCAAACCAGTCAATCCTAAAGGAAATGAACCCTGAATATTCATTGGAAGGACTGATGCTGAAGCTGAATATGGTATGACATCCTTTATATATGGAATCTAAAAAGAAATGATATAAATGAACTTACTTATAAAACAGAAAGAGACTCACAGACTTAGAGAACAAACTTATGGTTGTGGGCGGGCCAGGGGATGCGGAGGATGGAGGGAAGGGATAGTTAGGGAGTTTCGGATGGGCATGTACACACTGCTATATTTGAAATGGGTAACCAACAAGGACCTAAGGTATAGCACATGGAACTCTGCTCAGCGTTATGTGGCAGCCTAGATGGGAGGAAAGTCTCGGGGAGAATGGATACATGTTTATGTATGGTTGAGTCCCTTTGCTGTTCACCTGAAACTATCACAACATTGTTAATGGATTATACCCTAATACAAAATAAAATGTTTTTAAAAAGAGTTTATTATTCCATGTTGTAAATATATGGTTATAAAAGGCAAAATAATCAAAACAAAAATTACTTTTGGTATTTGAGATGATTAGGAATTTATTGTCACTTAGATCAGTTTGATTTATCCTATGGGATATATTAATCAACTGAAGTTTAATCTTTTTTTTGGTGTTTATACACACTTACTAATCCATATCATTAAAATCTGTGATTTGTTGAAAATACTTCTGACTTTGGAGCAACCCAAGTTTGAACTGCCTGGGTCCCTTTATACATGGAATTTTTTTCCAATAAATATTGGAAAATGTTTTGGAGATTGGTGACAACTTGAAAAAATTCACAGATGAACCATGTAGTCTAGAAATACCTCAGGTTAGGTAATGCATAAAATATATACAGATACTAGTCTATCTTATCATTTACTACCATAAAATACATGAGAATTATTAAAAATTAAAATTCATCAAAACTTAGACATACATGCACTTACAGTCCATGTAGAGCACCATTCACAGTTGAAAGAAATGTGAACATTAAGACGCAGCATTACATCCTAACTGCCTAATACATACTGTCCTACTGTAATAATTCCCTAGCCACCTCCTATTGCTATTACACTGAGTTCAAGTGTCCCGAGTATCTGCTTAAAATGACTTGCGACTCTAATCATGTCGTGTGATGATGTGTGTTCATCCCTCCTACACTGTGTATCTCTGTAGACAGTGATCTTCTGGGGTTCTCAGGTATTTCCCATCGTGTTTAGTATGAGGCCATAAACCCTGAGGAACACCACGGGACCCATACAAAGTGCCACTAGTGCTGATGGAAGCATTACCAAGAAACAAGGAAGTCATGACATTGCAAGAAAAAGCTGAATTGCTTGATATGTAGATTGAAATCCACAGCTGCAGTTGCCGCCATCTCTTGATGAATGGGTTCAGCATAAGGATCATTGTTAAAAAAAGAAAAGAAAAAGAAAATTCATGAAACTGAAGCTGTATTTATGCCTTGCACTTTTTGCAAGAAATACCTTTTTATCTCATATGGGAAAATGCAGCTTTATGTGGTACAGCATTGCTATCAGCAAAGCCTACCCTACAGACTCTAACAGGATTCGAGAAAAACAAAGTCATTATATGACAACCTAAAGCAAAATGAAGGTAAAGGATCTAAGGCTGTAGGGTTTAATGCCAGCAAAGGATGGTCTGATAACCTGAGAAAGAAGTTTGGCTTTAAAAATATCAATATGGCAGGAGAGGCAGTTTTTGCCAACCAAGAGTTCCCAGAGGACATCACTGAGGAAAAAGGATATTCACCTGAACAGGTTTTTAATGCCCATATGTGCTGTACTAAGTCACTTAGTTGTGTCTGTCTCTTTGAGCCCTCATGGACAGCTGCCAGGCTCCTCTGTCCATGGGATTTTCCAGGCAGGAATACTGGAGTGCATTAGGTCCCAGATGCCATAAAGACATCTGTGAGGAAAAAGGAGATCTACCAGAAAAGGTTTTTAATGCAGATAAAAATGCCCTATTCTGGGGGGAAAAAAAAAATGCCATGAAGGACACTCATTGGTAAAGAAGAGAAGCAAGCTCCAGGATTTAAGGTTAATTCTATGGTTTTGTACAAATTCGGTCAGGTTTATGATCAGGGCAGTCCTTATCTATAGAGCTGCTAATCCTGAGCCTGTAGTTATATTACTGGTAGATTTTCCAGTCAACATAGGCTATTTGTACTTAAGTTCATGGGGAGTAAAATGTTTTCAACTGCATGTGGGCTGGGCAGAGTCATACTGCTCAAGGGACAAAATGAAAGTAGAAGGACCAGTTTTGGCCAATCATGTTTTTAAATTATATAATAAAACATATCTTGAAAAGGCTGCTGTGCTTAAAAAGTATAAATAGTGAAACATTACATTTGAAAAATATGTCATGCTTTTTCTTTTTTTACAAAGGGCATTTTAAAAGTTAAATTAATAAACTTGGAAAGGCCCTGTGACTTACTGCTGATATTTTCTAGGAGGAGCTGGTGCATCACCGCAAGAGGTTAAGGAGATGCTAGACATCCTTACAAACTAATTATTTCTTCAAATGTTGACTTCTGGCAGTTTCCCATAGACTGGTTCTTAATTTGAATCCTACTCTCCATTTTGTAAAAATAATAAAAATATTTTGCATTGCACCTGTCTTGCACTGGCAATACTGCCAGTTTGTACCAATTTTTTGGACATATTTTCCCTTTTAATTGCCTCTCCAGATTATACAGCATTTTTATGCACTGAGTTTAAGTAAAAGTAAATGGTGATTAAACACTTTATCCCCCTGAAGAAAGGGTATTGAAACCTTACTGAAATGAAAGCCATTCTTACAAATTCTGTTAAAACATGAAAAAATAATTGAGTATTGGGCACATTAACAATGAAATTTATTTCCAGCGCATGTGGTTGCAGTTTTGCTTAACTAAAAGCAACTCTTAATTCATTTCTATAAATGTTCATCTTTGTGACATCAATTCTACATAATATTCATTATATTTCTTTCTAAAAGATAGATTCATGAAGTCAAAGTACTGCGGTTCTTGGATATTACATACTTATTTTATAACCTCTAATGTGTAAATTCTATTTTACTGTTTCAAGAAGTTACAGTCCTTGGTTTTTCTTTTTTTCAGAATACTTTATATAGATAAAATCTTAGTTTTCCACTGTTTATAAAAGGTAAATGATTATCCTTAGCTGATTATCCAAGTTCTTATAATGAATATAACAATTTATGTTCAGGAGGTGAATAGCCTTTTTATTTTTCTATAAGAAGAAATACTGGGTTGGCCAAAAAGTTCACTTGGGTTTTTTGTAAGACAGGACTACCTGAACAAACATTTTGGCCAACCCAATAGATAAAATATGTTTCCCCAGTCTAGTCTTTAATTCATGTCATAGATTTAAATTATCTGCTGCTTCTGAATTCACTGTCATGTATTTAATTCAATTAGGGAAGAATCAGAGGGTCAACACAAATGTTTTTAAGACTAGAAGACAGGTTCAAAGATTCATTACTAGGATCCAAGTTTTCTATTAGTGCAAGGATATTGTAATCAGAGAAGTATATTATCATGGCAGCCTGGAGCCCTAATGGCACAGTGAAAGGCAGGTTTCTGATTCTAAAACTCTGAACAACAGGCAAGTGTCCCCAGGCATGCCATTGTGGTGCACCTGCCTTAAAATGGATGTGGCAACACAGGGACTTGTCCTATTTTATCTACAAAACTTTTTTTTATCATTTTCTTTCCATACTCCTAATTGAATAAATTTTTTATTACTAAGTCTGACAAAGCTTCAGTCCATTTCACAAGATCCAGATGTAGCCTGAGAAATGCTTAAGAAGTATCTTACAGGTTTTGGCAGCTAGTCAAATAGAGTAACTGAAGAGATGTACTTTTAAATGTTTCCCTTCCAGGCACTTCAAAATCTTGTCAAATATTCTTAGAATATTCTGAAAATGACATCATAGGCCATAAGTAAAACCCATTTGCAAACCATGGATTTTATTATATAGGTATCATTGTTGGAGCATAGCTTAGTGAAACTGGAAATCAAAAGCAAACTTTTTAAAATAAGAATGTAAGAATTAAAGATATTTAAAAAAAATCAAAATATGAGGGAAAAATGCACTTCCAGAAATATTTTGGAAGAAATTAGAATATAAATGTTCCATGATTATGCATAAATCATAATAAAAAGTAAAAGAAAATTAAATCCAAGAGTTAGACAAACAATGATCAAATAAAACCAAGAAAACTGGGAGAGAAATTTAATATGAAATCTTTAAAAAGTAGAGGAACATCACATTTTTTAAATATACAGGAACTTTCCTTAATAAATATATAGCTCCATGATTGGCAAACCTATTATGTAAAGGATCATAGAATAAGTATTTTAAGCTCTGCAGGCCATACTAGGTAGTTACTCTAAGCTGCCATTGTACCATGCACACAGGTCAAAAAGAATATGAATGAGTATGGCTATATTTCAATAAATTACTTACAAAACAAGTAACAGACAGGATTTAGCCTGTTTGCCTTAGCTGGATGACTTCTGGATTAGATTGAGCATTCTCAACAAGTATGACTAATAATTTTCTAGGATGACAAAAGCCTTTAGGGCATGAAAAACTATCAATTATCCCTTGACTATTCAGAGGAAACAAAGAAAAAGAAAACAACTGTACTTATTTTAATAGCAAAAGAAATGTGTATATAGCATAAAATGTTACACAATGTATATGGATTTATCAATGAAACATGAGTCTAAAGAAAAACTTCATCCTTCTTGCAGAAACCTAGGAAGCTGAATTCACTGAGTGTTAGGAACAGGCTTTGGAAAAGCTCAAGAAGCACTGTAGCAAAACTAAATCCACAAGACAGAAGACATAGATATACAGTATTAGAAGAGAAAAAAGATGTGGCAACTTCCACATAAAAGTGTTATAGAAGCTCATATTTATTTTTTATAAAAGAAATATATACATATATATATATATATGTTTTACATGTAAGCAAGAAGCACCATACAGACCTTTGCCAAAAAAGTCCGTCTAGTCAAAGCTATGGTTTTTCCAGTAGTCATGTATGGATGTGAGAGTTGGACCATAAAGAAAGCTGAGCACCAAAGAAATGATGCTTTTGAACTGTGGTGTTGGAGAAGACTCTTGAGAGTCCCTTGGGCTGCAAGCAGATCAAACCAGTCTGTCCTAAAGGAAATCAGTCCTGAATATTCACTGGAAGGACTGATGCTGAAGTGGAAGCTCCAATGCTTAGGCCACCTTATGGGAAGAACTGTCTCATTGGAAGAGACCCTGCTACTGGGAAAGACTGAAAGCAGGAGGAGATGACAGAGGATGAGATGGTTGAATGGCTTCACCTACTTGATGGACGTGAGTTTGAGCAAGCTCTGGGAGTTAGTGATGGACAGGGAAGCCTGGCATGCTGCAGTCCATGGGTTTGCAGAGTCAGACATGACTGAGTGACCGTGAACTGAAGAAGCACTATGATCAGGTAGGATTTATTTTATTTATGCAATAATTATGCAATTTTTGAATATTTTATTTGCAAATCATAACAAAAATCCAAGATAAACAAAATCATGTAAGAATAGCATTTATGAACTTTTCCTCTGATAAAATAAAAATAACCCTTTGTTTTAAATCAATACCCAATAAAAATGTTTTATGAATAAACACAAATAATAAGAGAGGAATAAACCTAATGAGAAATGCATACAGGAAAATGAAGAAAAATTTAAAACTATTGAAAGACAAAAGTAGTTTTGATAAAATGGAGACATGTCACTACCCTTTTGAGAAAGATTCAATATTATCTACGAAAATTTCAATCAATACCTAAATTCTGATTGCTATAAAATTACATTAGCATGTGTAACTTGGCAAACTGATTATGAATTTAGTCTCAAAAAATAAAAATGATATTCGCCTAGATTTATGAAAGGAGTTGCTGATCAGCAATGGCTGTGGTGAGCAGACTGTCTGCAACTGTAAGTTCCTTTATGAGTCAACTCACCCTGAGTGTAGCCTACTTTTCTTATTTATCCTCAGAAAATAAGGTCAGATTCAGATGTAACTCCCTACCACTGCCACACTGGTCTTTTCACAGCTCACATTTACTCTGTATAAAAAGGCCTTGAATGATGAACTGAGAGAAGAAAACCTGGGCTTGCTCTGCTGATGTCAGGACAGAATATGGGACAGTTTTGAAAAGGAATAATGACTATCTTACAGGCACTCTCATGAATGACTTTAAAGAGTGAGGAGGCAAAGAAAAAAACTTGTAGTTATCAAAGGAGAGGAATAAACTAGGATCTTGGGATTAACAGGTACACACTACTATATATAAAATAGATAACAACAAGGATCTACTGCATAGCACAGGAGATTATAGTCAATATTTCAAAAAACCTATGATAGAAAAGAATCTGAAAAAGAACATATATATGTATGACTGAATTATTTTACTGTATACCTGAATCTAATACAACATTGTAAATAAACTATACTTCAATTTAAAAAAAAAAAAAAAAAAAGACTGAGAAGGGAAAATCTACCCAGTGGATAGAATTGAGAGCAGTTCACTGAGTCAGTCACTTTAGCTAAAATAAGAAATGACCACAAGTTATAGTCTGTATATATTCATGAATAGTGGTAAATGGCCTGGTCAACAGCTCAGGGTCTGGAAGGTGAAAGATTGAGATTAGAGACAAGAAGGTCTGGCATAAAGGCACGTGGATAGACATGAGAGGGAGAACTAAATGGGAGTATCTTTTTTTTTTTTATGTTAACACCCTCTTAGTGGAGGAAGCATCCTCCACTAAGAGACATTAAACAACCAGACAGACAAAACATGGCCAATTGATATTAGCCAACATTCAATGCTGGCCACCCCAGAACTGCTATGATGGGCACATAAGTGGAATGGTTGTGATGGCACAGATGGAGGGTAGCCTGGTCTCAACAACATGGTCTCCCTGTATACCAAGGCTCATCTAGCTACTGTTGCCTCTGAATGCCTGCAAGAGACACGACCATCAAACTCTTCATATTCTTCATGGAGCTTCCTGAAAGAACCTCATATATCATTTAGGTATGAATACCTATCCAAGGTATCAGATTTTAATTCTTGCCTGGAGTGTCTCAGCTGGCATCATCATTGGTAACCATTAAAAAGATTCTTTAGATACATATTTAGTAATTTAAGAATATGGGACTTTCCTGGTGGACCAGTGGCCGAGATTCTGCACTCCGAATGCAGGGGCTGCCCACTTGATTCCTTGTCAGGGAACCAAGACCCCACATACCACATAGGCCACATAGAGTGGTGAAAAATTAAAAAAAAAAAGAGCATGAGATTCCATAATCATTTAACTGTACTTGTATGTGTATACTTTAAAGAATTGTTCCAAATAGACTACAATGATAAGCTAATGGTTGGACTTTGTATGAATTTTTCCCTTTTGTCCTCTTGTTAGTGTATTCATTCAGTCATGTCCGACTCTTGTGACTCCACGGACAGTAGCTTGCCAGGCTGCTCTGTCCATGGGATTTCCCAAGTAAGAGTACTGGAGTGGGTTGCCATTTCCTTCTCCAGGGGATCTTCCAAACCCAGGGATCGAACCTGTCTTCTGCAATGGCAAGCAGGTTCTTTACTGACTGAACTACCAGGGAAGCCTGGATAGGTTGGGTATGCTATAATCTTAAATGTCTTTATTCAGTGAAACACCTCTAGCTGCAGAGGTGGTTTTTAAGAGGACTGTGGTTGTGGTTCAGTAGAGACAATGTGACAGTCCCAGGATCAAATGAAATGGCTGAAGTGCAATGATAAGAGAAAGCAAAGCCCAACCTTTCCATATTCAACTACAGTTGTTTGAAATGTCTAGTTTTGGGTTTTGAGACTGAAGGCAAAAGGAAAAGAGGGCACCAGAGGATGAGATGGTCGGATAGCATCACCCATTCAATGTAATGAACTTGAGTAAACTCCAGGAGGTAGTGAGGAACATGACGGCCTGGAGTGCTATAGTCCATGTGGTTGCAAAGAGTTGGACATGACTTAGCTACTGAACAACAACAACAACAATTTTAAAAGTATCACTGCTTAGGTAAATTCTACATGCAGTGAAGTAGACAAATCTTAAGTGGACACTTAAGTGAGTTTTAACAGATATAGCTACCATGAACCCAAACCAAATTTGGCACATCTCCATCATGCCCCCAAAGTTCCCATATCCCCTGCAGTCAATCCTCGTCTTCACAGGCAACCATTGTTCTGATTTCTTTTTGCTCCAGATGAGTTTTGTTTCTTTTTGATCTTAATATAAACAGTCATGCAGTATCTGCTCTGAATCCTTTCACTTAATGGGATGTTTTTGAGGTTCTTCTACACTGTTGCTTGTACCAGTAATTCATTTTTGGTATTACCAAGCTGTTTTCTATTGCACAAATAAACTACAATTTATTACATCCATTTGTTTAGTCATTCTAGTTTGGGCCCATTATGAATAAACTTGCTATGAAGATAAAGTTTCGTCTATCTTATGTAAATACTTAGGAAATGAATGGCTGGGTCAAAGGGAAGAAGTTATTTTTAATTTTACATATGAAATTGCCAGTTTATAAACAAATCTTTCCATTTTACATTTTATACTCCCATCAGCAATGCATGAGAATTCATTTGTTCTACATCCTCATCAATATTTGGTGCTGTGGATCTTTTTGATTTTAGCCATTCTAGAGGGTGAGTGGTAGTATTTCATTGTAGTTTTAATTTTTAGTTCCCTGATGGCTTAATGATGTTGAACACTTTTTCATGTATTCATTAGGCATTTGTGTATCATCTGCATTGTTTCTGTTATAAGAATTTTGTCCATTTTTAAATTGCATTGCTAATCTTTTGTTACTGATTTATAGGAGCTCTTTATATATTCTGGATATGAGAAATTTGACATATATAATATACATATATGGGCACATATGTGTGCATATGACAAATAAACATATATATAGTGCTACAGGCTAATTATTCTATAAGAAATATGAAATACTCTATAATACGTATTGTAAACTTTAAAATCATTATAAAACCTCATTACTTCTCACTTGAACACAGAATCAGTAAAGGCCATTGAGTTTTCTTATGTGCCGTCTCTTGCAAGTCAACAATTTGTTTTCCAAATAAAGCTGTGAGTTTTGTAGAGAATCTCTGAACTGATTAAACTTAATTCTATTAGACCATGTTGGCTATCATTTTCACATTTTCATCCAAAACTGTTGCAGCCAATAGGCCTGGAGAGTACAATGCTCGAGTCCTGGGTTCATTTGAAGGATTCCAGCTAAGTATATAGGCAAGGGTCAAAGTTTATATCTCCTTCTCAAATCTTTGGCAGAATAGCTACACTATTAAATAAAAATTCACTTTGTCTCAAATAGGCATATATATATATGTGTGTGTGTGTGTGTGTGTATGAGATATATATATATATATATATATATATATATATATATCTTCTTCCCATCTTTTTTACGAGAGGAGGGTTGGTGGAAAATACAGGAGGATTTTCTCAAATGTATATAAAGCAAACAAAACTTCTGGATGTGCCAATAAGCATGTCCCTGGGGATCCACAGACAGTCTAACAGCTGTGAGTCTGTGACTGTTACCTAAAAGCAACCTTAAAAAGGCTCCTTGGGAACAAAACAATATAGAGTATGAATTGCCTGTTAATTTTTTGTAAGGGATACAGTAAAACAAATAAGAATTTATTTTGCAGCTAATCAAGTAACCATATGTGTTTGCTAACCCATGTCCAATAACATTAGTATTTATTTTTCATTCTTACATTATTGCAAAGAAAGATTAATAGGTGTCACATTTATACTTAGAAATGTACAGCTAAGACTCAGAGCTGAAAATGAATGCCTTTCAAAAATATTTATTATTTTATCATTGAAATGTCTTTCTCCTTACTTTAGCAAGTTCATTCTAGAAACAGATAACTAAAATAACACACTCATCTTAGTTCTATGTTATATTCTGAAGGACTATAGTGTATAATAAAGGTATGGATGGTTAAAAGTTCTCCATTTTCAGGTACTGGGAATATGATGAATGCTTCCTCAATCAAATGAATATGTTTAACTCAGATTTCAACATTAATGTAACAGACACTACCTTCATTATTTCATTTCATGACACAAAGTATTTCACGTTGACCTTATTTTCAGACTAATATCACATATAATAAATGAATGAAGGAAGACCATGAAAATAAGAATATGAAATCAACCATCATTAAATATATATAGTTCAAATGGCATAAAGATATGTTCATATTTTCAGAGCAGCTAAAGTTTCAATTAGTTTTGAAGACCAGTATTTAATAGACTGAAGTATAGTTTCCAACAGATTATCTAAGTGTTAAATTATTATAACTTAACATCTCCATATATTACAAAAGTCAATTCAGTATTATTTCGCTTATTCATGAGTCTTAGCTATCTTTTTTTTCAATCATTTCTGTCAATTAATATCAAGGTAGGTACTACATACAGTAATAATGCTGGTGTTTAGAAAGCCTTGTAAAAAGCACTCTCTTGAACTAGAGCTGTTTTTACCCACTACTCCTGAGACTTATTTTGTAAGCTGGAAGAAAGGCTCTATCAGCAAATTACAAAATGCTGTTTGCTCTGTTACTCTGTTCAGACAGGATTTGTCCAATCCCATTTCTAGAGGAGAAGCAGTTGACTTAAGAAGAGGTAAAAATAACAGCAGTAACTTCTAATAGGAGGTCAAGCTCAAGCTACTGTGGAAGAGGACATATAAATTGCCAGAGACTGAACAGAGTTTTTAGTTAGAGTTGTCAAATGCTGCTTCCTCTGTCCCTTCAACAACAACAAAAAAGGTGCAGGTAATCCAAAAGGTCACTCTATCAGGTAAACACAGGCATCACTGTGGATGTTGAAGGATCCAAAGAACCACAGGTTAAATAAGATAGAAGCTTATTTTTCTTTTAAATGATAGCCTAGACAGTTATTCTGAAGATTTCATAGCAGGTACAGAAGTGATGTGTACAGTGTGTAGTGATGTGCTACCATTCTTTTATGTGACTTCCTTGTGGTTATCAGATGGCTGCTCTAACACCATCACAGGTGCCTTATGGCTAACTATTAAGAAAAAATGAAGGATTCCTCCTCTACAAAAGCATTCATTCTTCCTATAAAGAAACATCCCAGAATTTTTTATACCACTCTAATATATATTCAGTTATCCAGAGCTAAATCACAGAGCCACACTTAGCTGCCATGGAAGATGCAATATATAACTAGTGTACTGTATGTGTGCATGCATGCTCAGTGACTCAGTCATGTCAGACTCTTTGTGGCCCCATGGGCTATAGCCCACCAGGTTCCACTGCCCATGAGTTTTCCCAGGCAAGAATACCAGAGTGGGTTGCCATGCCCTCCTCCAGGGGATCTTCCCAACCCAGGGATCGAATCCATGTCTCCTGCACTGGCAGGTGGATTCCTTACCACTAGGCCACCTGGGAGGCCCATAGTGTACTGTGAAAGTGAAAGTTGCTCAGTTATGTCTAATTCTTTGTGATCCCATGGACTACACAGTCCATGGAGTTCTCCAGGCCAGAATACTGGAGTGGGTAGCTAGTCCCTTCTCCAGGGGATCTTCCCAACCCAGGGATTAAACCTAGCTCTCCCACATTGCAGGCGGATTCTTTACCAGCTGAGACACAAGGGAAACCCAAGAATATTTCTTTCATATATGCACATATAAGCTTTCAAATATATTTGTTGTATCCTTTTCCTAGTGCAATCTGTCTGAAAAGAAATCATTTAATAAACAGTTATAGGTATCTATTTAACTCAAAATGGATTAAAGACCTAAATGTAAGATCTGAAAGATCAAACTCCTAGAAGATAACATAAAATATTGTTTTTAACATAAATTAGAGCAATTAAAAGACACTTGCTCCTTTGAAGAAAAGCTATGACAAACCTAGACGGTATATATAACTAATTTGCCACTCATGGGTTTGGGTGGACTCCAGGAGTTGGTGATGGACAGGGAGGCCTGGTGTGCTGTGGTTCATGGGGTCACAAAGAGTTGGACACGACTGAGCAACTGAACTGAACTGAACTCTTCCTTTAGTTGGTATTTGAGTACTAATATTTTTCATATGCTTGATATTTTGCCTTTGTAATTTACCAGTTAAAGCTCTTCCCAGTTCATTATGTACACTTTTAATTTTCCTTCTGTTTCTGTAAAACCATCATAACTCTCAATGATATTAACTGATTATGGACTCTGAAGTGACAGTCTTTAAATGATATTCCCTGTTCTATAACCTAATGGTTATAGCATCTGGGAGAGAAAACACCCTATGTTTTTCATTAGTATAAAGTTTAGTATAAATAATGAACTTGCTTTGGCCACACACGTCCAATTTAAGCCTTTTGGTGCCATATGGAAAAATAAGCCTCCAAAAGTTTGCATTAATTTATAATATCCCAAACCTTGGGATTGGTTGAATTGGCATCAACCATTTTACATATAGCCAGTCTGGAGCTTTAATCAAGAATGTAAGAGTAGCTTCCCAACATTTCATGATGCAACCATGGGAAAAGAATATATATTTTAAAAGTATGAATACTGAACTGGTCAATGGCAATGTTGACCCTGACCTAAGTAAGTTTAAGCAAATTTATTAATTATAGATAAAATGCATCCTAGCATTTTAAAGACCCTTTAAAATATAAGAAGTTACTAGTTAATCACCAATTATTTAAGTACATATTATTTCCCTACTATATTGCACTTTAATACTGCCATGGTAGAGGTCTCTGGGCCATGACCCACACAGGGTTCTAGACCAATGTGTTTCAGACTTTAATTCACATACAAATTCACCTCAGTTCAGTTCAGTTCAGTCGCTCAGTCATGTCTGACTCTTTGCGACCCCATGAATCGCAGCACGCCAGGCCTCCCTCTCCATCACCATCTCACAGAATTCACTCAGACTCACGTCCATCGAGTCCGTGATGCCATCCAGCCGTATCATCCTCGGTCATCCCCTTCTCCTCCTGCCCCCAATCCATCCCAGCATCAGAGTCTTTTCCAATGAGTCAACTCTTCGCATGAGGTGGCCAAAGTACTGGAGTTTCAGCTTTAGCATCATTCCTCCCAAAGAAATCCCAGGGTTGATCTCCTTGAGAATGGACTGGTTGGATTTCCTTGCAGTCCAAGGGACTCTCAAGAGTCTTCTCCAACACCACAGTTCAAAAGCATCAATTCTTTGGCACTCAGCCTTCTTCACAGTCCAACTCTCACATCCATACATGACCACTGGAAAAACCATAGCCTTGACTAGAAGGACCTTAGTTGGCAAAGTAATGTCTCTGCTTTTGAATATACTATCTAGGTTGGTCATAACGATACTGTTAAAATGCAGATTTTTATTCCTAGCTGGGACTTGAACATTCTGCATTTCTATTTATTATTATTATTATTATTTGCCACATGATGTTGCTTACAGAATCTTAGTTCCCAGATCAGGGATAGAACCCAGACCCTCCATGGTAGAAGCTCAGAGTGCTAACCACTGGATTGCTAGGGAATTCCCAAGATTCTGCATCTCTAAAAAGGTCCCAGATGGTGTCTGGCAGCTTTTCTAAACAAAATTCATACAATAACCTTCCAGGATACTTGGAACAAATATAACTTAGTAGGAAGGCTTTGCTTTTAGAGTCACCAGATCATTTACTGATTCAACTCAAGTCTTTGGTTTACATATATTAAAATGGACTACTGTTACTTGATTATAATACATTTTCATTTATACACCAACATTATGCTTGAAATGAAACAGTGCTTTTCGTTAATAGTACTAAGAGAAATGGTAAATTATTTTTGCCTGGGGAAAGCCAGTCTCTAAATATCCTGCCTTCCTTTGTGAACTGGAGAAGCCCACTGGCAAGATTCTATGTAACTAACAATGCTTAAGTCCTGCTTGCACCCTTCCCCCATCCCCACCCCATTCAGCCTTAGTAAGAGGGCAGGACAGACAAGCAAATGTCCTGTGCTGTTGTTATCTCCTGAGATCCTGTTTTAGACAAACTAGAAAGGAACAATTTGTATTCTGACAAGACATCTCTGTGATCCAGAGAAAGAAATATCCTTCTACCCTTCTCGATTATTCTGTCTGGTCTAGGAACCAAACTAATGTAAGATAGATCAATAAGGAGAAAAAAAAAATCAAACAAAAGTTTAATAACATGGGAAAGACGCAGGAGAACTGAGTAACTCACCAATTGGCTGAAACCCTCACCCTAAATACCAATCTAAAGACAGAAGAGGATGTTGGGGGGAGTGATTTCAGACCTTAAATCTGGGGGAAGTCACTTCACAAGGAAATGGAAAAGCAAATGTTCAGGAAACAAATGTTCGCTGGTCCACCACATCTAGCTCAAGTCTTTGAAGATATCTCTCCTGATAGCTCTATTCTATAATCATAGGCTCTTTCTATAAAGTCTTTAGGCAGCTAAAGGTAAAAAGAAAGATTGCTTGGGACTTTGGGGCCTTGACTGTTTTTAGTTCCCCAAGGAGACATTTTAGGATGGCCAACTTTGCTCCTCTACACAATCAGTTCAGTTCAGTCACTCAGTCGTGTTCCATTATTTGCAACCCCATGGAGTTCAGCACGCCAGGCTGCCCAGTCCATCACCAACTCCAAGAGTTTGCTCAAATTCATAACCATTGAGTCAGTGATGCCATTCAACCATCTCATCCTCTGTTATGTTGCTTCTTGACCTGCATACAGATTTCTTGGGAGGCAGGTAAGACGGGCTGGTAGTCACATCTCTTGAAGAATTTTACACAGTTTGTTGTGATCCACACAGTCAAAGGCTTTAGCATAGTCAATAAAGCAGAAATAGATGTTTTTTTCTGGAACTCTCTTGCTTTTTCTATGACCCAATGGATGTTGGCAATTTGTACTCTGGTTCCTCTGCCTTTTCTAAATCCAACTTGAACATCTGGATGTTCACAGTTTACATACTGTTGAAGCCTGGCTTGGAGAGTTTTGAGCATTACATTGATAGTGTGTGAGATGAGTGCAATTGGGTGGTAGTTTGAACATTCTTTGGCATTGCCTTTTTTGGGGATTGGGATGAAAACTGACCTTTTCTAGTCCTGTGGCCAGTGCTGAGTTTTCCAGATTTGCTGGAATTCCTTCACTCCCACTAGCTTTGTTCATAGTGATGCTTCCTAAGGCCCACTTGACTTCACACGCCAGGATGTCTGGCTCTAGATGAGTGATCACACTGTCGTGATTATCTGGGTCATGAAGGTCTTTTTTGCACAGTTCATCTGTGTATCCTTGCCACCTCTTCTTAATATCTTCTGCTTCTATTAGGTCCATACCATTTCTGTCCTTTATTGAACCCATCTTTGCATGAAATGTTCCCTTGGTATCTCTAATTTTCTTGAAGAAATCTCTAGTCTTTCCCATTGTATTGTTTTCCTATATTTCTTTGCATTGATCACTGATGGCTTTCTTATCTCTCCTTGCTATTCTTTGGAAATCTGCACTCAGATGGATCTTTCTTTTTCTCCTTTGCCTTTAGCTTCTCCTCTGCTTCTGCTGTTAAGTCACTTCACTTGTATCTGACTCTGTGTGACCACATAGACGGCAGCCCACAAGGCTTCCCCATCCCTGGGATTCTCCAGGCAAGAATACTGGAGTGGGTTGCCGTTTCCTTCTCCAATGCATGAAAGTGAAAAGTGAAAGTGAAGTTGCTCAGTCGTGTCTGACTCTTCGCAACCCCATGGACTGCAGCCTACCAGGCTGCTCTGTCCATGGGATTTTCCAGGTAAAAGTACTGGAGTGGGTTGCCATTAGCTTCTCTTCATTTCTCAGCTATTTGTCTTTTTGCATTTTTGCCTTTTTGCATTTCTATTCCTTCAGGATGGTCTTGATCACTGCCTCCTCTACAACATCAGGAATTTCCGTCCATAGTTCTTCAGGCACTCTATCAGATCTAATCCCTTGAATATATATCTCACTTACACTGTATAATTGTAAGGGATTTGATTTAGGTCATACCTGAATGGTCTAGTGTTTTTCCCTACCTTCTTCAATTTAAGTCTGAATCTTACCCTAAGGAGTTCATGATCTGAGCCACAGTCAGCTCCCAGTCTTGGTTTTGCTGACTGTATAGAGCTTCTCCATCTTTGGCTGCAAAGAATATAATTGATCTGATTTCAGTATTGACCATCTGGTGATGTCTATGTGTACAGTCTTCTCTTGTGTTGTTGGAAGAGGGTGTTTGCTCTTGACAACATTTTCTCCTCTCAGTAAATCTTTAAGCCAATTTTCTGTTGATGGGTGGGGCTGTGTTTCCTCCCTGTTGTTTAGCCTGAGGCCAAACTATGGTAGGGGTAATGATGGTAATGGTGACCTCCTTTAGAAGGACTTGTGCAGGCACTGTTGTATTCAGTTCCCCTGACACTGCAGCAGGCCACTGTTGACCCGCGCCTCCACCAGAGACTCCTGGACACTCATGGACAAGTCTGGCTCAGTCTCTTGTGGGGACACTGCTCCTTTCTCCTGGCTCCTAGTGTGCACAAGGTTTTATTTGTGCCCTTTAAGAGTCCTCAGTTTCCCCAATCCTGTGGAAGTTCTGTAATCAAATCCCACTGGCCTCTGAAGTCAAATTCCCTGGGGATTCTCAGTTCCTTTGCTAGACTCCCAGGTTGGGAAATATGTTGTGGGTTCTAGAACTTTCTTAACAGTGAGAGAATTTCCTTGGTATAATTGTTCTGCAATTTGTGCGTTGTCTGCTCGGCAGGTCTATGGTGGGGCTAATGGCTTTCTGCTGTCAATTTGGGTCAGTTCCCACATGGCACTTAGAAATACTAACCTTTAGTCCCATCTTTAGTTAGGGAACATTGTGTTTCTTTTCTATCAGGTCATAAGTGGGGAGGAGGATGCCATTAAATTCAGTGAGTGTTTCTCGGTGTAATAGCTGTGCATGACTGCAACCTTAGGAGCTTTTAAAAATATATCTGGATCTCATCCCTAGGTGGTTCTTGGCCATGCACATTTTTCTGAAATTGTTCTTGTGGTTCAAATACAGAGTCATTGTTTCAAATCTCTAGACTAGAGGGAAAAGAAACTATTCTAGCTCCCCATCTAAAACTAGAAAATAAACATTAACAAAGGTATGAAGAGAAAGAAAAGGGAAAAGTCTAAAATTTAAATTTTGGATAAACAATGCATGTTGTTGTATAGCTATATCCCATGAAATATCTGAGACTTATGTTATAAAAGTATGCATTATTTATCTGAAGCTGAAATTTAACTGGACCTCTTGCATTTTACCTGGCAAGCCCAATTACAAGGGTTGCTTCAGGCTGCTTGGGAAGAAAATGTAGCTAAGAAAAACTTAGAATAAGGTATATATCATTACAATTAGAAGGATAACTTATTGCATTAACAGATTTAAAATCAATACACTAAGAGGGGGAAAAAAAGCATTGATTTCTTAAAAGTTACCATTTTGCCCAGAGCTTGACAAGTGATACTAGTTTCAGTGTAGTGAGTTTTCATATTTCTGTTTGAGATTTGGTTTTGTTTCTTCCAACTACAGAGTTCCATCAGTGTGTAGTTGAGAGGAACTGCAACTTGGGCTGCTGGCCAGAAATCAAGTTCAAGTTGGTACTCTGCTTTGACCTTTTAATGGTAACCGGAAACTGCCTTGTCAGAACACGTTTGTAAAATGTCCTCTCTGATTTCTCACCATTAACCTTCCTAGTCATTCTCTTCAGGTATCCAGACCCTCTTTGAAGAGACATCAAAGCACAGCATGCGACTTGGATGATTCGTTGGCTCAGACCGAACTCAACTCTGTTCTTCTCTACCTTTTTACAATCTTTACCAGTCATTGAGATCAAATAGGAATTATCTGACTGTGAATATAAGACCAAGAGTGCTGGGTGGAGAGATAATGATATTATTCAATAAGAAACACATAGGTATTAGAGCAAAGAAGTGATGAAATGTCATTGTTCTCTCCCCAATAGGTGTGGCAGTGTAGCGCATGATGGAATGGGTAATATGCATGAGTTCGTTACTATAATAAAAGGTATAACCTCCAGGGATTTGTGACTTCTTTTACTTTTCTTTAAATAACTTAAATGGATGTCCCAACTGTAAGAGACAAAATATAAATAAAACAAAACAAAAAACAACAACAACAAAAAACACAGCTCTTCTCACTAAAGATGGCTTAAAATCCTGCTGCTTGGGACTCCTCCAGGACCTATGGCAAACTTGAGCCAAAGTAGAGCATAAATGGCCCAAGAATTCAGAAAGAACAGTAACTTCTGGTGAAGATCAAAAACTGGTGTTAAGAAACAGCCTCACAGACTTAGAGAAGGAATTTACGGTTACCAGCAGGAAGGGTGGAAGAGAGGGATAGATTAGGAGTTTGGGATGGATATGTACACACTGTTATATTTAAAATAGATAACCAACAAGGGCCTGCTGTATAGCACAGGAAATTCTGCTCAATACTCTGTAATAACCTAAATGGGGAAAAGAACTCGAAACAGATACAAGTCTGCTGCTGCTGCTGTCACTTCAGTCATGTCCGACTCTGTGTGACCCCATAGACAGCAGCCCACCAGGCTCCCCCATCCCTGGGATTCTCCAGGCAAGAACACTGGAGTGGGTTGCTATTTCCTTCTTCAGTGCATGAAAGTGAAAAGTGAAAGTGAAGTCGCTGAGTCGTATCCGACACTTAGCGGCCTACCAGGCTCCTCCGTCCATAGTATTTTCCAGGCAAGAGTACTGGAGTAGGGTGCCATTGCCTTCTCTGAGATATAAGTCTATGTATAACTAATTCAGTTTGCTGTACACTTGAAACTAACACAATATTGTCAATTAACTATACTCCAATATAAAATAATAAAACTTTAAATATCTAGAGACAACATAAAAAATAAAATAAATATAAAAGCTGGTATTTGTATCTGACCTTGAAAAAAAGAAATCTTTTAAAGCTAGAAGATTACAAATAGAATTTCATAAGCAGAGGAACCTAAAATCAGAACATTTAAGGAAACACAAAGGTACCAGTATGCTTTTATGGGAAGGTTTATAGTAGTACAGTAGCACCCAGAGATCTGGGCAAGAGGATGTGGGACTCCAGTTAGGTCCCACATGTCACAGACATTTAAAAATAAAGTGGTTATATCACCCTGGGTGGCTGTATTCTGTGGGGTCTGATGCTCACAGAATAACTTCTACACCCTGAATATTTGCTCTTATCAAATTCTGTTCAGATTCCAGGGAAACTCTTCCCCAGGTGTTCTTTTAAAAAATCAAGTAAAATTGTAAAAAGGTTGTTGGTTGTTGTTTAGTCACTCAGCCATGTCTGACTCTCTGCAACCCCAAGGACTGTAGCCCACCAGGCTCCTCTGTCCATGGGATTCTCCCAGCAAAAATACTGGAGTGGGTTGTCATTTCATTCTCCAAGGAATTGTCCTGACCCAGAGATCAAACCCAGATATCCTTCATTGCAGGCGGATTCTTTATTGCTGTGCCACCAGGGATTACTGCATTCAAATGCCATAAAGGTTTAACAGTTGGATCACTGCCCGTGTGAAAGATGAATACTGTTTCAGAATTGGGGGAGGATTTTGAGTGACAGGAGCATTTAAGGAAAAGACAAATTACTTAACTTGTTAAATTCTTTCCCTCAGCATGAATACAAACAAGGTCCTCCTGTTGGAACAGAATCTCCCAGGACTTCTTCAAAATACTCATCTTTTGCCCCTCTAAATGTTCCAACATATGGTTCCAGAGGTACATAGGAATTAGCATGGAATTCTCCAAAGTTGCACGTGACAGCTGAGGAATATTTGGCAATATTACAAAATTTAAATTATTTAAGTTTGCATTCGCATGTGTAGATATAGACACATCATGGTTTACATTGTCAAGTGGACAGACACTAAATACTAGAAGTGCAAAGAGCCGATACTGTACAAAATATTTTATAGAGTCAATAATACATTTTTAAAATTAAGTTAAAACTGAGTTTTCAATGATTTTGATTTAAAATTTTTATATTCACTTACGAATTATACTGTGTCTTCTGATTTTTGATGAATACAGTTTCATTTTGGAATAAAATAAAAGCATAAAATTTATTTTATATACTATATGGCTTGACTGGCCATCTTTGAAATACTTAGATATATGGCATGTGGCCTTTCTGTCTCTCTTTTTCCAGGCCTAAGACAAATGGGTGTTTAGAGGATAAGGTTGAAGGCATTGACCAGATTGTCAATTTCAGGTTTTAATATTATTTTAACAACAATGTGCTGCCTAATTAAAAAATCAAAGCCATATGATACCATATTATATAGAAAATGGTCTCATGTAGAGTATGAGGGAAAGATACAGGACTAGAGAAGCAGCACAGGCAAAACCATGTGTATGCGTGTAGAACCTCATTCTTGAGCTCTCTGTGAAACTTTAAGCACTATCACTTGAATTCATCAAGCTTTAGTTTTATGATCTATAATATCAGAGTAATAGCACACTTCTCAGTGGATGACTGTAGTGGATGACTGTAGAGACAGTGTGGGTCAAAATGCTTGGTAGATACCCAAGTGTACAGAGTGTAACCATAAGAAATCATAATATATTTTCAGGCCAATAATAATTATTCACCTTGACTACATGGTTCATTTCATGTCTAGGTTTATACTATTCATAAAGAGCATCCATGTGATATTTTTCTTTTGTTAAAAAAATTAAGATCATTTGGATCCTAAGTCCCTAAGTTCTAAGGATTCCACAACTAAGCAACCATGGCTAGAAATATGACAAATATGATAAATTGTTCCAGAAAGAAACACAAAAAGATTTGCAAAGTGTGTTATGCATTTATAAAAGTTATTATTTCAAGAAAGCAGGACAATCCAATCATTTCTATTTATACTCAGTTTAGGTCACTGTTTGTCAGGGGCTTCCCTGGTGGGTCACTTGGTAAAGAATCTGCCTGCAATTTAGGAGACCTAGGTTTGATCCCTGGGTTGGGAAGATCCCCTGGAGAAGGGAATGGCTGCCCACTCCAGTACTCTTGCCTGGAGAATTCCATGGATAGAGGAGCATGGCAGGCTACAGTCCATGGGGCCACAAAGAGTTGGACACCACTAAGCAATGAACACTTTCAACTTATTTCAAATAGTACCAAACGAATGGGCAGACCAAAAGACTTAGAGAGAAAGAGATATCTAAAGTACATGTTGAGAGCATATCATTGCATACTTAAAAGGTTTCTGAATAAACAGACTATATTTAAGTTTCTCACCTTTGAGAAGTTGTATTTCTTGGATCAGAATTAGTAAGATAGAAAAATTAATGTCTTTAATAGCCTATTGGTCAGGCAAACCCATAAAGTCAATGTAATCAAATATGCAGAAGTAAACTAAATGACCAAGTACTGGTGTTTAAAGACTATGCTGTTGCCAGAAATACTTAACAGACATCATAGGACTTCTTGACTCAACACCTTGTTAATTCACGAGTTAACTACAGTGGTATGCAAAATTATAATTAGTTATAAGTCCTATTACAGTTACATCAAAGACATGCTTTTTGAACAGCTTAAAAAAGGCACTCTGACAAGCAGATAAGTCCATAAATAAATTTTTTAATGCTGCATACATCATCAGAAACTGCATCCATTTGCTTTTCTAGAACATGCTATTTTAGTCATATCCGTAATTTTAATAATCTAAAAAGCTCCCTAAATATCAAGTCCTTAAAATCACTTGTAGCAATTGTAATGATACCTAAGTAATATATCTAAAAGTCACTAGCTAATTAATGTCTGCCATATGTCAGATTATGTATTAAACACTTTATTGGGAAAAAAAGCATCATTTAATGCCAGTAATAACACTATTTTTTACATCAAAGGAAAACTGAGACTTCAGTTTCAAGTCTCTTCAGAGACAAGTGCAACTAAATGTAACTGAAACACACCCTGCCTCCTCACTCCCCACAACCCCACCACAGCCTGATTTGGAACACACCTGTCTCAGGAGAAGAAGTGGGTGTGGAAAACTACCACCTTTTCAGAAAATAAACTTCATCACCAAAACTACCAGGAAGGTCATCACTAGACACTCTCAATATACTTAACGAAGAATCAGTAAGAAGAAACCCAAGATCTCTCACTTATTACCCATCACCAGGAACTCATCCCATATATTCTGGGCATTCTCTAAGTTTACATCATCATTGCCCCTCTCCAACACTCAACATCTTTTCACTCTGTTCTCTGGAAAATCCCATCTTTCCTGAATGTTCTTCTGGGAGCACCCACTCCTCTGAGGACACTATGTTCCATGTAGCCTCAAAGTAAGGTCAGTGTCTTTCCTGTTTCTTATTGCCGCTTTCAGGCAACTGTACTATTACTCTCTATCTCTGGAAATTTCAAATCTAAAGGTAAATACCATTGATATATCACTCACTATTATTCCCTCCTTGATGCAGGCATTTATGTACCATGGCCCCTTCCCTCATATTTAACACATAGTTGCTGGTTCACTTCTATTCTAAAAACTACGTCTTTCATGATTCCTGGCAACCTTTATTTTCAAACTGATACCCATATAATTCGACTTCTCTCACTGGTATGAATGAATTTGCTGTGGTCCTGGTTAAGGCAATACTTCCCCAAATGCAAAAAAATAAAATCATTTTTTTTTCCTGCAGTTCTCTTAACGCCATACTATTCCTTTCTAACCTATGAGATAATTCTAATTGCAGCAGAATGTGCTATAATATCACATAACTAGTGGCTTAATTTTTCTGCTTTCTTTACAATATAAATCCTCCCAAAATTATCTATACTCACTGTTTATACTTCGTTTCCTCTAATTCTTTCTTGCTTTCATGCCACAGAGGATTGGGGGATGCTATAACAATAACTTATTTTTGACAAGGTCACAAAGAACCTCAGTAGTAACAACTTTATCAGCCAATTCTCAATTCTTTAATCAGTAGATTACTGGCAGCATTTAACACTGTTTTTTTCTCATTTTTTTCCCCCACTTCAAGGACCCCTCTCACTCTGGGTTCTCCTCCTACCCTCTGCCTACTTTTCCTCTCTTTTACCAATGCTTTCTTAGCTTCCCATCCTCTAGTGATGGAGTGTCTTAGTGTTGAGTCTTTTGATTACTTCTGTCTCTGTGCTAGGTCATCTCAAACAGACTCACACTCACTTTGCAATTCATATATCCTCAGAATGTCAGTTATTTAACTGCCCACTTGACATCTGGATGTGAATGTCTAATAGACATGTCAAACCTGTTAGGTTAAAAATTGAATTCCCAATCTCCCCCACTTGCTAAACCAGTTCTTCCCAGTCCTGTCATTTCTCTTAGAATAAAAACAAAGAGCTTACCCTCATCTACAAGGTTCTATAGGCTCCAGTCCTCTGAGACTCCCCTGATATTATATTCTACTCCTCTCCCTTCTCTTCCTCAACTTCAGCCAACTGGCCTTGCTAATCATGCAAATAAACCAAAGGAAAAGATGTCCAGGCACACACTGCCAGGCCTCAGTGCAATTACAAGCTGTTCTGAGGCCAACACTTAGGCCTTGGTATTATGGAAACTGGTGTGATAGGCATAAGCTCGGCCATGTTGTTCCCCTGATGATTTCAGTGGCACTAAATAAAGCACCAAGAATGTAATCAACACTCAACAGACATTTGTTAAATAAAGGGATTAAATGAATAATTATACTAAAAATAAAGTCAAAATATATATGTGTTTTTTTTTTTTCTAATTAGAGCCTAGTTGAGGTACCTGGGATTGTCCAAATTGGGATAAGCGAAATTAGACATGCTTAACTATGTTTAGAATACATTTCTACTAATAATCATTTTCCAGCCCTTCGGTTCGCTTAAATTTCTTCTCATTAAACTGTTTAAAATTTGCTCTTCTTTGATTATTTTACCTTCTAGGGGTACCTTAGATAACCACTCATTTGATTTTGATTTTACGACAGTCTTGGGGTTTGATTTTGCTCTTAGGATATGTTTCTTCTATAAGTTTGGTTCCCACTTGAGCTCAGCATCTGTCTAAAAGAAGAATTGAATGTGGTTTGGAAAACTGAAAGCAATTTTTCTCTCAATATATTACCTTCATTTATCCAAGTATAAATTATTGGCTGCTATGAGATGCCTATTTGCAACAGTAGCTCCGGATAAAAGCTGAATAAAGGGTTGTGCTTGATTTTGTTGATAGGATGAATTTAATTTTTCTTTCTCCTAGGGCTGTCACATTAGCCTTGTCTCCTATGTATTAAATGTGACTTTCCAAACTTCTTATTTGAAGATATATGTAGTAAACAATGCAGAGTTTGACTACTATTTACCCACCGAGGGGCCCTATTATGATTTTACTTATAAATTGTCTAGAGTTCTTAATTTTGAAACATATGAAGACATGTAGAAAATATATTTTACCTCATGAGGCTAGTTTATCTACTTAAATATTAAATATTCACAAATTTACAGTAATTAATGTTAGTTAAATAACAGTGACTACTAAATATTCACAGTGTATCATAATATGGATCTTACTAGCCTTGGGTATGAAGAAAGCAAGTGGATAATATTAAATAAGCTACAATTATAATTTTGAAGCTAATTTTTAAAAGATATTGCATTAATCTATTTGCAGGATAAGATTTCGGTGGAGAAATATTTTTACTTAAGTTTTCTTTATTTAATTCATATTTTGTAAGGATTTATCATCATCACAAGTACAGAATACTTATAATTGCTTTTTAAAAATATCACCTTCAGGAGAAAAAAATGTGTATTTATTTGCTTGTATCTATGTGGCCACACAATTTCACTCATTTTACATACTAGCAAAGTAATGTTCAAAATTCTCCAAGCTAGGCTTCAACAGTACAGGAACTGAGAACTTCCAGATGTATAAGCTGGATTTACAAAAGGCAGAGGAATCAGACATCAAATTGCCAATGTCTGTTGGATCATAGAAAAAACAAGATAATTCCAGAAGAACATCTACTTCTGTTTCATTGACTATGTGAAAGCTTTGACTGTGTGGATCACAACAAACTGTGGAAAATTCTTAAAGAGATGGGAATACCAGACCACCTTACCCACCTCCTGAGAAAACTGGATACAGGTTAGAACTGGGCATGGAACAAAGGACTGATTCCAAATTAGGAAAGGAGTACATCAAGGCTGTATACTGTCACCCTGATCATTTAACTTATATGCAGAGTACATCATGAGAAACACTGGGCTGGATGAAGCACAAGTTGGAATCCAGATTGCTGGGAGAAATATAAACAACCTCAGATATGCAGATGACACCACCCTTATAGCAGAAAGTGATGAAGGTGTAAGAAGAGAGTGAAAAAGCTGGCTTAAAACTCAAAATTCAAAAAACTAAGATCATGGCATCTGGCCCCATCACTTCATGGCAAATAGATGGGGAAGCAACGGAAACAGTGACAGAATTTATTTACTTGGACTCCAAAATCACTGCAGATGGTGACTGCAGCCATGAAAATAAAATACTCTTGCTCCTTGGAAGAAAAGCTATGACAAACCTAGACAGCATATTAAAAAGCAGAGACATTACTTTGCCTACAAAGGTCCATCTAGTCAAAGCTATGGTTTTTCCAGTAGTCATGTATGCATGTGAGAGCTGGACCATAAAGAAAGCTTAGAACCAAAGAATTGATGCTTTTAAACTGTGGTATTGCAGAAGACTCTTGAGAGTCCCCTGGACTGCAAGGAGATCAAACCAGTCAATTCTAAAGGAAATTAGTCCTGAATGTTCATTGGAAGGACTGATACTGAAGCTGAAGCTCCAATACTTTGGCCACCTGATGCGAACAGCTGACTCATTGGAAAAGATCCTGATGCTGGGAAAGATTGAAGGCAGGAAAAGGGGACGACAGGAGGATGAGATGGTTGGATGGCATCACTGACTCAACGGACATGAGTTTGAGCAAGCTCTGGAAGATGGTGAAGGACGGGGAATCTTGGTATGCTGCAGTCCATGCAGAGTCAGACATGACTGAGTGACTGAACAACAAATGTGGCTACATAATGGGTTTGTTTAGGGAATACCTACTGTGAAGTACAGAAGGTCTTATTAGTATTTCTTTATTAAACAGGTGTACTGAAAAATACATATCTTAGACCTAGCCATTAATGGTGCTGTAGCTAGATTTTTCATCTGTTAGATTCTCTGAGTGAGCAAGTGAGTGAAAGTCATTCAGTCGTGTCTGACTCCTTGCGACCCCATGGACTATACAGTCCATGGAATTCTCCAGGCCAGTATATTGGAGTGGGTAGCCTTTCCCTTCTCCAGGGGATCTTCCCAACCCAGGGATCGAGCCCAGATCTCCCACATTGCAGGTGGATTTTTTTTACCAGCTGAGCCACAAGGGAAGTCCATGAAAGTCACTCAGTCTTGTCCAACTCTTTGTGACCCCATGGACTGATTTCTCCAGGCCAGAATACTGGAGTGGGTAGCCTTTCCATTCTTACACATCATAAAGGGTCCCCTTCCAACATACAAATAGCTACTTTTTTTTTTCCCACTCCTAGAAGAGGAAACATGATTCTTTAAATTTTTTAAAATTATCTCAATCTGAAAAAGGGCACATATGAAATATTTACAACAAACCTCTTATTTAATCATGCTACACTGAACACCTTTTTACTAAACTTGGGAAAAGAACAAGAACATCTGCTGTCACCAGTTTCATTAAAAATTGTTCTGGAAGTTACAGTAAGTGTAATAGGACAAGCAAATGAAATAAAGGCCATACCATTTGTCAAATAATAAGCAAAAATGTCACCAACAACCTTATCTCCATAAAATAGCCTAAGAAGTCTAAATAATCCTATGAGAATTAAAATGTAGATTTTACCCACCTCATGCGAAGAGGTGACTCATTGGAAAAGACTCTGATGCTGGGAGGGATTGGGGGCAGGAGGAAAAGGTGAAAACAGAGGATGAGATGGCTGGATGGCATCACTGACTCGATGTATGTGTGTTTGGGTGAACTCTGGGAGTTGGTGATGGACAGGGAGGCCTAGCGTGCTGCAATTCATGGGGCTGCAAAGAGTCGGACACAACTGAGCGACTGAACTGAACTGAACTGAATATGTAGGATTCAAAATTTATATAGAAGCATCCACTTCCATATGGAAGAAAAACTTGGGAAATGAAATAACCAATCTATTTAAAAGGGCATAAAATGTAAATATATTTAACAAAATATATACAACTCCTCTCTACTGCCAAAATAAAGAAAAGCAAAATAAATGTAATCTCTGCCAAGTTTACATATTTGAATACTCAGTATTGCTAAGATTTCTTCTTTCTCTGAATTGATCTATACACGCAGCATAATCCTAATTAATATCTCAGTGGGGCAGGGAGGTGGGAGGGCGGTTCAGGATTGGGAACTCATGTTCACCCATGGCAGATTCATGTTGATGTATGGCAAAACCAATACAGTACTGTAAAGTAAAATAAAGTAAAAAAAAAAAAAAAAGAAAGAAAAGAAATATGGAAACACAAAGGAGCTAACATAGACAAAACAATTTTGAAAAGAACAAAGTTGTCGGACTTACATGATTTGATTTCAAGAGTTACTGTAGTTTCAGCAGTCGAGGCAGTGTGTCCTTATCTGAGGTAATATACTTTGATCAATATAACATCAAGTCCAGAAATATACGCATATATAGATTAACTGATTTTGACAGAAGTGTCAACAGAATTCAACCAGGAAAACAATCTTCAACAAATGACAAAGCAACAACTGAATATCCTTCAAGGAAAATACAAGCCTCAATTTCTACTCACATGGAAAAATGAATTTAAAACAAAATATAGACATAGAGGTAAAAGCTAAAACAATAAAGCTTCTTAAAAATAAAACAAAAAGATCTCAACTGTCTTGATTAAGACAAATATAGACAGACAATAAATGCACTAAACAAAAAAGTAACATTTGAAACACACATCTCAAACAGGCCTTATATCCAGAGTGCATTAAGAACTCTTACAACTCAAAAGTCTCTTTTGTGAACAGACTCTTCACAAAATAAGTTATATTAAAAAAAAATTTTAAGTAATAAGGCAATTTCCTTACTTGAATTTCTGCAGAAATGTTCTGGAAATGAAGCATATGAATCTCCTAAGCCCATTTAGAAATACCTGTGAATAAATACATAAAAAAACAACCAAAAAACAATAAAGACAAAAATGACAGTAACAATTGATTGTAATCAATGAATATTATTTGTTATAAACTACTAAAACATTGCTCTTATTTCCTTCCCAAGAACACTGGGGATAGGAGAAGTTTCAGTTCAAATATAAAGTCATCCAGAACTACCCTCTGAACTACACACTATTCATCTGGTCCCTTCATACTCACTACCGATTTATTTACTTTTGCCTTTAAACATCCATTTTATGACTTAAGATTTTGGGTGGCAATTTTGGGAAGGATTCCTTAGGAGATAACATTAAAGTGTACTTAAGGTAATTTTATCTTACTCTTTAATCTAACTTCATCACACATTCACTCTCAAGCATACAATAACAATTATCAAAATTTTTGATCCTCAACACATGATTGAAACAAGGGCCATACAGCTACTCAATGCAAATATTTCTAAGACCTTTTAAAAATTACAAATTTCAAACACAGATGCCTACATTGAATATGAAGTATCTTAGAAGAGCTGTTGATAAGGTGGGATTTAGAACTCTTTCACATTACTGATATAGTAATAAAAGATTAGATATACAGAAAGGAAACAAGATTATAAATGATATACATCTTTTCATATTTCAATATCTTTAAATTTATGACTGAGTATAAAAAGACTGAGATAAGAAATGAAGGGGTTACTGTGTTGTGAGCCCCATTGACTGCTTAAACAAATTTTCTACCAGAATAAAGCCCATCACTAAGAAGAAATTACTGGTAGTATAATCCAAGTTAAGGAGGACAGGACCAATGGGAGAAAAGAAAAGAGAAGTTTTTCAAATAAAATTTAAGGAGAGGAACAGAGGAGCCAGATCCCACAATATATGAAGCAAGATTTATTGTTAATTCATGAAAACAGTAAAAGAACAAACACAAGAATGATGGTGTAAGGAAAGCTGTCCTGGCCTAAATTGTTCTGTTAAAGAAGAGGAAAAGGAATTTGATTTCAAAATACCAAACAAAAAATGGATCCTGGTTAAAACTCAATACAAAATTAAGATATGGAAAAAAAAAAACAACAACAAAAAACTAATGTATAGACAGTCAAGGTACAGAAGAAATGCCTGCCCACAAACTAGATTTTTAAAAAGTAACTTACATGTTACTTAAAAACTATTTTTTCAGCTCTGCTGACATAAAACTGACACTGTAAGTTTAAGGTATACAAGGTGATGATGTGATCACCCATGTATCATCACCTTTTTTTTTTTTTCTAATGCTGAGAACGTTTTGGATCTACTCTTAGCAACATTTGAGCAACATTCAACTATAGTCACCATGCTATACATTAGATACCCCCAAATTATTTATCCTATAACACAAAGTTTATACCCTTGGATCAACATCTCCTCATTCCCCTCTCCCCATTCCCTGACATCCACCATTCTATCATCTGTTGCCATGACTTTAGCTTTCTTTAGATTCTACATGTAAGTGAGATCATATAATATTTATCTTTCCCTGATTTCTCTTAGCATAATGTCCTCAAGGTCCATCTCTGTGGTTGCAAATGGCAGGATTATCTTTTTTCAATGAATACTATTTCATTGTATATATACACCACATTTTCTTTATACAGTCACTGGTCCATGGATACTTAGATCTTTTCTGTGTCTATGGAGAAAAGTGCTGCAATGAATATGAGGTGCCCCTAAATCTTCATTCAATTTTCAATTTTCTTCTCTTAAATTTTAGTGTAAGTATTAGATTATAAGGAAAAAGAGAAATAATCAGGCAAAAATTTAGTCACATATAAGGGAAAGATAAACTATTATCAGATTTTACCAAAGTATATACTTAATATCAGAATACAATGGAAATGACTAGTTATTAAACTTTAGTAAAGAAAATCTTAGCTAAGAATTTTGTACCCAGTCAATAAATATTTAAATGTTAAGGCCAGGGCCAGAGACAATCTTTTGAACATGTAAGAACTCAGCAAATATTTTTGCCATGAGACTTCAGCTAGTAAAGTTCCAGAGAATTATCTTTAGGCATCCCGAAGGACTGGAGAGAGAGTGACTTCAAAAGTGACAGTGAGAATTGAGTATTACCTGTACATAAGACCACTGGTTGGTTATAAGGCTAATAATGTAATATGCAATGGCCAATACCTGCTGAAAATACAGATCATCTCACCTAAAATGGAAAGAGATGGGAGAGAACACAAAAAGTAAAATAAACTTTTTGATTGTGTAAAGCATTAAATAAAAGAAAAATGACTGATTCAAATGTGATGCTAAGAGAAAAGGGAAGAGATGGAAAAGAAGGTATTAACTAGCTAAAACTAATTTCATAGCTGGGAACCAATGAAGTATAGCTAAATGAAAAGGACACCAAGGAGACTAAGTATATAAAAAACTAATTATAGAAAAGTCAAAACTTCCTTAATTTCAAAAAGATATGGCAGATAGAGACAGAGAAACATAGCAAGAAATATAAATGGGTTGAATTCATCTACTCAAAAACAAATGTTTTCACACTAGCTAACAATGCTAAATTCAATAATATGCTATATATGAGAGAAACAAATTGAAAAAAACTAAAAAAAATTAAAAGATGTGCATAGAAAGAATGTATAGTTCAGGAGGTTCTAAATTTTCAGTTTCTCTTTAGACATTTGGCATTGTATAATATCATAAAAGGGAAACATAAAACTTCAGTAGGGAAATACATTAAAATAAGGAAAAATGCAATGATCCATTTAACATCATCAGAATATATTCAACAGGCCTACATTCTAGATTCTCTCTTTTTAATGGTAATAAAAGGGCCACATACTACTTTGATTCAAAAGCATTCTAGGACAAACCTTTCATTATAATCATAGCATCCATTCATTCTCAGAACACCAGTAAGTAATTGCTGAACTTTCTCTGAGGTAGGGTTAGAAAAGAGACAACTAGCAATTACAAATATTATGGGAAGTAATAACATAACATTTAAGAAGTTTATTTTAAAGACAGTCCTTTGAAAGTGAATTTGCCTGTTTGATTTGCCTTTAACAAACTGCAGAACACATCAGTAAAATTCAAGTATTGTTGAGAAGCAGCAATTAATGTTTCTTTCTTAATCTTGATGTCTTAATATCATCTATCACCAAACTTTCATCAGAATATTTATGAGGAGGCTTAAGAACAGGAAGAACTTATTCTCGTTGACCTGTTTGTACCATTTATCACACCCCCTTCGATTAACTGCAGAATTTCACTTGTATTATAATTATGACTTCAATCATAGTGTCTTGAAATTCTTAACATGACTAAAGTGTTGTTCTGTTTTAATTTATATCACATCAAGGCTTGTAAAGTTCCTCATCAATGGGGGGAGTTTATTGTACCCTGAAGTTCTGTCTCCCTCTAGGTTTAGTCTTTGTTTGACCTCACCTCCTCTACTGCTTTTGTTTTGTTTTTCATTTTCAGTCCTTGTATCTCCAGGCAAAATGAGCCCTCTGAAAACTTTTCTGTGACTCACTCATCCTTTTCAGTAGATGGCACTGTTATTTAGGCTAAACAATTCATCAACAGGGCAAGGTAATTATTCTCCTGAGATATTTTTCCTAGAACAATAGGGTGTCTACATGTGTAAAATTAACACTGACTCATGCTAAAAAAGGAAAATGAGCTGAAGAAAATCCTCATGAACCATGGCTTTACCAAAATCATGAAAATATTTAAAATATCACAAAACATCCAAGTGAACTCAAACTGAAATGTTCAGCTACCCTTTTTGTATTTTTATTTTGTTAAAAAAAAAAACAAAACAAACAAAAAAAAAAAAAAAACAAGGGCGATTTGGTCAAAGAGATGAAAACCAAAGGCGCACTTTTGATCCTCCCAAGTTTCAATGATCAATAAATTGACCTTATATAATTTATATTGCTTTACCATCATTCCTTCCAAAGAAATCCCAGGGCTCATCTCCTTCAGAATGGACTGGTTGGATCTCCTTGCAGTCCAAGGGACTCTCAAGAGTCTTATCCAACACCACAGTTCAAAAGCATCGATTCTTCGGTGCTCGGCTTTCTTCACAGTCCAATTCTCACATCCATACATGACCATTGGAAAAACCATAGCCTTGACTAGGTGGACCTTTGTTGGCAAAGCAATGTCTCTGCTTTTCAATATGTTATCTAGGTTGGTCATAACTTTTCTTCCAAGGAGTAAGTGTCTTTTAATTTCATGGCTGCAGTCACCATCTACAGTGATTTTGGAGCCTCAGAAATAAAGTCTGACACTGTTTCCACTGTTTCCTCATCTATTTCCCATGAAGTGATGGGACCAGATGCCATGATCTTCATTTTCTGAATGTTGAGCTTTAAACCGACTTTTTCACTCTCCTCTTTTACTTTCATCAAGAGGCTTTTTCATTCCTCTTCACTTTCTGCCATAAGGGTGGTGTCATCTGCATATCTGAAGTTATTGATATTTCTCCCAGCAATCTTGATTCCAGCTTATGCTTCTTCCAGCCCAGTGTTTCTCCTGATGTACTCTGCATATAAGTTAAATAAGCAGGGTGACAATATACAGCCTTGACATACTCCTTTTCCTATTTGGGACCAGTCTGTTGTTCCATGTCCAGTTCTAACTGTTGCTTCCTGACCTGCATATAGGTTTCTCAAGAGGCAGATCAGGTGGTCTGGTATTCCCATCTCTTTCAGAATTTTCCATAGTTTATTGTGATCCACACAGTCAAAGGCTTGGGCATAGTCAATAAAGCATAAATAGATGTTTTTCTGGAACTCTCTTGCTTTTTCCATGATCCAGCGGATGTTGGCAATTTGATCTCTGGTTCCTCTGCCTTTTCTAAAACCAGCTTGAACATCTGGAAGTTCATGGTTCATGTATTGCTGAAGCCTTGCTTGGAGAACTTTGAGCATTACTTTACTAGCATGTGAGATGAGTGCAATGGTGTGGTAGTTTGAGCATTCTTTGGCATTGCCTTTCTTTGGGATTGGAATGAAAACTGACCTTTTCCAGTACTATGGCCACTGCTGAGTTTTCCAAATTTCCTGGCATATTGAGTGCAGCACATTCACAGCATCATCTTTCAGGATTCTTTGGAAGGAATGATGCTAAAGCTGAAACTCCAGTACTTTGGCCACCTCATGCAAAGAGTTGAGTCATTGGAAAAGACTCTGATGCTGGGAGGGATTGGGGGCATGAGGAGAAGGGGATGACAGAGGATGAGATGGCTGGATGGCATCACGGACTCGATGGGCATGAGTCTGATTGAACTCCGGGAGATGGTGATGGACAAGGAGGCCTGGCGTGCTGGGATTCATGAGGTTGCAAAGAGTCGGACATGACTGAGCGACTTAACTGAACTGAATTTATATTGCTAAATGTTTTCAGGTATCTAATTATCTATAAATAGATAAAAGCGGCTGGATTCTATTGGAGTTGGGGTTGAGAGGATTCAAGGTGAAGGTGCTTTCAAACTGTGGTTCTGGAGAAGACTCTTGAGAGTCCCTTGGACAGCAAGGAGACCAAACCTAAAGGAAATCAACCCTGAATATTCATTGGAAGAACTGATACTGAAACTGAAGCTCCAATACTTAGGCCACCTGATGCGAAGAGTCAACTTATTGGAAAGACCCTGATGCCTTGAAAGACTGAAGGCAAAAGGAGAAGGGGGCAACAGAGGATGAGATGGTTGGATGGCATCATCATCTCAATGGACATAGTTTGAGCAAACTCCAGGAGATAGTGAAGGACAAGGAAGCCTGGTACACCGCAGTCCATGGGGTTGCTGGAGTCAGACATGACTTAACGACTGAACAACAGCAAGGTGAATATACCAAGGCAATCACTTATTAGCCAAGTGAAATCAGCATTTCACAGGTCTCAATTTTATCCATAAAATAGAAATGATAATACTGAAATACAGGGTATGAAGGGAAGAGATAAAACAAACAGAAGAGATAATGTACACACACACACAAATATATATATATATATATATATATATATATATATATATATATATATATATATATTTTGGCCATGCCATGTGGCATGCAGGATATTAATTCTCAACCAGGAATTGAACCTGTGCCCCCTTCAGTGGAAGCGCAGAGTCCTAACCACTGGACTACCAGGGAATTCTCAATGTGCATAATTATTATTTACCTACCAGCTCAAATAAGCAAAAAAAGGAAAAAGAAACAATTGAAGGAACAAGATTAAAGGTAATATTCATTCGTCTAACAAAAGAAATGATTTCTGCACACATTTCAATGTATGCATTGCCATGACATCTCAGAAAACCAACAGTGGCCTTACAGGTTTCACTTTTGTATCTAGTACCTGATTCTTTTAATACCTAAGCCAGGAGGTCACACCACACTTTGTACTTGCCAGGGCGAGGCTGTTCATAATCACACAATTCAACTTTGTATGTATACAGGGATCATCATGGAACTGTCTCAAGGACTTTGAACCACATTCTTAAAGCTTTGTTTTTGTAAACAAAAGGATCTCAGGTCTCTCCTAGCACCTCATTATTCCAAACTCTGACTGGGCATGTATTTCATGTACTTGCTTCAACTATTAACAAATAGAATCTATCATAAATTGATTTCAATCTCCCATATTAAAAAAAAAAAAAACTGTCAACTAAAATTCTTTGTAACCAATACAGTGTTCAGATTATTTTCCCCCTACAGGGAGAATAATGAGAAGGGTCTTATGATTCCACTAGCAGCACTGCATTCCAACTCACCCCCCTCTATCACCTCCTCCAATTACAGGTTTGGGGAAATTGAAGAATCCTCTTATTAAACATGGGGATCCCCTAGAGGGGATTCTCATATCAACTACATTAAAAAACATCTTCTTCTCTTGCAAATGCCTAGAAAGGGGTTTTCAGATTCCTTAAAGATTACCAATATAAGTCGGCTGCTGCTGCTGCTGCTAAGTCACTTCAGTCGTGTCCGACTCTGTGTGACCCCATAGATAGCAGCCCAGCAGGCTCTCCCGTCCCTGGGATTCTCCAGGCAAGAACACTGGAGTGGGTTGCCATTTCCTTCTCCAATGCATGAAAGTGAAAAGTGAAAGGGAAGTCACTCAGTCTTGTGACCCCATGGACTGCAGCCTACCAGGCTCCTCTGTCCATGGGATTTTCCAGGCAAGAGTACTGGAGTGGGTCGCCAGTGCCTTCTCCAAAACATAACTTTACACTAGAGCAAATAACAAATATACCCTAGAATTGCAGGTATTCCCATAGCTAAGGCTGGAGGAGGAAATGACAACCCACTCCAGTATTCTTGCCTGGAGAATCCCCATGGAAAGATGAGCCTGGTAGGCTACAGTCCATGGGGTCACAGAGTCGGACACGACTGAGTGACTAAGCACCATAGCAAAGGATGGAATTAGTTGGAAAGAAATTGTTTTCTCAGGGAATGAGAAGTTCTATCTAGTCTGATGAAAACCCTTTCATTCTTTTCTATGGCTGAGTAATATTTCATTATTATGTGAAATACATGTGCGTGTACATACGTGTGTGTCACACATTTCTATCCATTCATCTTGGCCAGAAAAAAGAATGAAATATTGCCATTTGCAGCAACATAGATAGACCCAGAAAATATCATACTGAGTAAATCAGAGAAAGACAAATATCATATATCACTTACATGTGGAATCTGAAAAATAATACAGGTGAACTTATTTACAAAACAGAAATAGACCCACAGAGATAGAATGCAAAATTATGTTACCAAATGGGGAAAAAGGCGAGAGGAATAAATTGGGAGTATGGTGTTAACAGATACATGTGACTATATATAAAGTAGACAAACATCAAGGACTTACTGTGTAGCACAGAGAACTATATTCAATCTGGAAATAAACCATAATGGGAAATATGAAAAGTATATAACTGAATTGCTTTGCTGTATACCTGAAACTAAGTGTTGTAAATCAACTATACCTCAATTAAAATTTTTTCAATAAATTATAACCCTTGCCCCTAGAGATGGTGGTAAGTATTCAGCAGTTCCTGAGCAGGGGATTTCAGATACAAGGCATGCCAGCACACCACTGAGGTGGCCTATAATTCTTTACATGTCTTATGAATTGCAGAAAAGGTAGATGCAAAATAGATCAACAAGTTGTCTACATCAGGAACATGAAAGAAGTTTATCTGAGTTTTAAATTTTGAAAAAAGATCCTTAGGTGACTGTGACACAAACTTTAGCAGGGATTTAAGAGAAGATATAAAAATATAAAGCCAAACCATAAATATGGCTGCCATAATCTAGGTGAGGTAAGCACAAGGTCAGGGATTTTGCTAGTTAGGGTAAAAGTACATATAAACTGTGTAGATCAAATACTAAAATTACTTTTATATTAATTTATAGGAATCTATAGTGAGAGTAATTGTCATTATTTCTGATAGTTCCAGGAATACCAGAATAAGAGACTGTAACAAGAAAACAATATTCTATGAAAAAAATTACCAATAGTATGACTGCTCCCTATATAAAATCTAAACAAATGGATATAGATTCCATCCACATACAAATAAGTTTTGGTTTTATTTCACCTTGCCCTCAAGGTCATCTTTGGGGCTGTTCCTCACAGATGAGCAGATGAAAAGAGTACTTCTAAAAAATATAGTATAAACAGTGCTGCTTTTCTTTTTTGATCTTTGATGGAATTGGATTTATTTTGTGGTTCAGCAGCCTTCAGAATCTTATTAAAAAGTCTTCTGCCATGCTATGAATGTCATCCGCACAATACTCTTAGTGGAAAGTTTGTCCCAAATATGAGATGGCTCTCTATAGAAGGTGAAATACAACCATTAAAGTAAAAAATAGTAAAATTAGTCTCAAAAGCTTACATTTCTCACAGTAGCCTCAAACAAAGGGAAAATTTTAGTTCCAAATAGAAAAATAAGACATTCACCCTCTATGCAATTTAAATTTCAGTCTAAGGCATGGATTCTAAAAGTGTGGTCCAGGGACCTCCAGTCTTCCCTGAAACTGTCCCAGGGCTCTGCAAGCAAAACTATTTTCATAATAATAATGTCATTTGGTTTTTTCAGTCTCATTCTCTTTCAAGCATTACAATCAAGTTGTCCAGTGGTTCATTAAATGTATATGAGAAATCAAGTGCCTTCTGTTGAGCCATGTGGTTCAAGATGGCTGCACAGGAAGCGCCTGAACTCATCTCCTTCCCCAAATACACCAAATCTATGGAACAGTTTTCTCTGAAAAAATACCTGCAAACTAGTTGAGCAGCTACTTCATTCACATCAGGCAAAGGAGAAAAAAAGCCATATTGAGCAAGTAAGAAAGGCAGAGAACCAGTTTTACCATAACTTCCCCCTCTTCCACCCTTGGCAACAATCCATGATAAGGGAGGGGATTCATGAACTTGGAGCTTTGCACATCTGAGGAGTAAAGTGTTCATACCCTACATTGGGCAACCCCAATTTTGAGACCTGCACCCAGAGCATGTGGCTTTCAAAAAAGTGAGGATCACCTCCATGAGACCCAAAGAGCTGTACAGATCCTCATCTTAAGGATTCACCAGAAGGGCAGAGGCCTCCTGGGATTCTCTCTGGCGAGGGAGACTGTGGGGTATCATTTTCGTGCTCTCACTCAAAGCCAGTGGGTGCCATTTTGTCCCCTAATAAAATAGTTCTAGATATTTAAGAGATTTTCAGACATGTAAAACATTGCCATATTTAGCACTACTTTTTTACCATGAAGATACATTTTAAAATAAAATTATATCTACATGTAATGGGTTTAAATAATGTTTTACATTCTTTTCAGTTTTAATTTCTAATATGATAAATATCAATAGGTTCGATCCACATCAACACTAGCTTCTGAGGAGCTTCCTTAATGTTTTAAGAATTTAAATAGCTTTTCTGAGACCAAAAATTTTGAGGACTACTGAAGACTTGAGTATTTCTATCTGTTCTTTATCTCGAAGATTTGACTTTTGTTATTTTCATAATAGTTCAAAAATTTTGACCTCCTTCTAAGTAAGACAAATATGTAATCATATTATTTTCAAAATGTGCCTTAAAAGATTTGATCCAAAGTGAAGGCATATAAGGCAGTAAGTTCAATACTTGTGGTATTGTGCAATAGTGGGTAAATACTGAGAAATAGCACCAAGATGAAGAGGAGCATTTCTTTCAGAGAAAAAGTGTTACTCATGCATATACATTACCCTTAATTTCCTACAGCATACCACAATTTAATATACACTGAATTTTTAAAAAATCTTAATTTTTAATCAATCATTTTAATCTTAATACTTAAAAAAACACATAATTGAAAAATAATCTGGGGGACTTCCCTGGTGGTCCAGTGGTTAAGTCTCCACACTTCCACTGCAGGGGGCATGTGTTCCATTCTCCATCAGGGAACTGAGATCCCACATGCCATGTATACAAAAATAAAATAAAAATGGAGTATTACTCAGCCATTAGAAAGAATACATTTGAATCAGTTCTGATGAGGTGGATGACACTAGAGCCGATTATACAGAGTGAAGTAAGCCAGAAAGAAAAACAGTATACTAATGCATATATATGGAATTTAGAAAGATGGTAACGATAACCCTGTATGCGAGACAGCAAAAGAGACACAGATGTATAGAACAGTCTTTTGGACTCTGTGGGAGAGGACGAGGGTGGAATGATTTGGGAGAATGGCATTGAAACATGTATAATATCATATAAGAAATGAATCGCCAGTCTAGGTTTGATGCAGGATACAGGATGCTTGGGGCTGGTGCACTGGGATGACCCAGAGGGATGGTATGGGGAGGGAGGAGGGAGGGGGGTTCAGGATGAGGAACACGTGTACACCCGTGGCAGATTCATGTTGATGTATGGCAAAACCGATACAATATTGTAAAGTAAAAAAATAAATAAATAAATATTTTTTAAAAAATAAAATAAAATTTAACATAAAAATAATCTGAACTCAAGAAATATTTTTCCTGCATGTTTCTCACTTGAGGGTTATGAAAGAGCCACCAAATGGCAAATACACAGCAACTTATCAAAATTATTTCATAGGATGATCAAATAAAACTCCCTATTTTGTGTTAAAGAACTGTGATATACTGCTCTTTCTTTTCAAAATAATTCTTTCAGAGAGCTTAGAAGAAGGCTAATTTTCACCACCAGGCTCTGACAAGATCTAAATCTTGTGCTGAAATTGCTGGTTCAGGCTTGGACTACTGAGAAGTACCTGCCAATCAAGCAAAATTGTGTGGTGGCTTGTCAATCCTTGTCCACAAGCAATTAGAAGAAAATGACCTACAGCATTTCCATTTGTACAGAGAGAATTTAAAGGCCTGTCTTGAAAGGTGAAAGGCGATTTCATTAAGCCATTGCTGACAGAGAAAGAAGACCCTCTTGATGGGAGTTCAGCCCATAAATAACACAGTCCTGGCAATAAGCACTAGTAATTGTGCCTTACAACTAAAAAGGAATTAGGGCAGACATACTAAATATAAAGCAACAGGCCTACATTACAACAACTTGCTTTACATTGTTTTGTTAAACTAACATTTTGGTAGATCTCCCAGATTATGTAAACTTTTTGCCTTATCTATGACTTCAGGTACTTTAGGGCTATAGTAAAAATAAAGCTAACTAATGGCTTGATAAATGAAAACTTTTCTCTCTTGTATATTCCTAATACCAAGTATGATGCTTAGGAGTTTTGGTTTTACTTTTTGTAAAATTCACATAACACAAAATGTTAACATTTTTGAGTATACAGTTAAGTAATATTAAACACAGTCACACTATGCTTAAGCAAAGCATCACCACTATGTCCAGAAGGTCTAATGTCACAAAATCAAAACTCCATACCAATTAACAGTAAGTCCCTCTGACCTGCTACTCCAAGTCTTGAATTTTTTCTACCTAGCTGGTATGATATAGGTGGAAGAATAGAGTTCCAAGATTCTGAAGATCTGGTTAACACATCTCTGTCATCATCTCAACTATCATTAGATACTCTTTGACTATCATTAGATACTCTTTCTCGCTTTATAGAAAACCACTTGACCCCGCTACCTTAAAAGATGGGAAACGTTTGGTGAACTGATATGTATAATCAGTGAAAACCATGCACACACCAGGGTACCTCTCTGAGAATTGGATGGGAACGTGGACAGGAAAGATTTACCTAATTATCTAACATGGTGGTTTTCTTGCAGTATTATGTCTTTCCTGTGCATAGGAGCAGAGAAAATGGTTTGAAAATAATTGAACTATATAAATATAACACAAAATTTTGTTATTGGTGGTATTAAAGAAAATATCAAGGGCTTTTAAGCAAAGAATATGTGGGTCCAAATCCAACCTCCAAAATTTTTTCTTGCTTTCTGACCAAGTTATTCAAGCTTTGTGATCTTCATTGTCTTTACCAGACACATACAAATGGTGATCAATACCTTAAACCAGTGGCTCTCAACTGGAGGCAATCCCACCCTCAAAGCAACACTTGGGAATGTCTGTAGAGACATTTTGGGTTGTCATAACTGGAAGGGTTGCGACTGGCATCTAGTGGGTAGAACAGTGTGGTGCTAAACATCCTACAATGCACAGCTCACCTCCCCACCAAAAATTAAAAATTATTTGCCCAAAATGTCAATAGTTGTAAGGTTAAAAACAATTTTGCCTTAGAGCACTGTTGTGAGGCTTAAAAGAGATCCCCTGTATTAACACAACTAGCAAAATACTTAGGACATCAAAAGTGCTCCAAATACTAGTAGTCCCTTTGTTAGCTTTGTCGACCTGTGAGTATAAATGTATTATCTACAGCTAAATTTGGATATGCTGAGCTTCCATCTATTTTATTAGCTGGATGTCTAATCTTTTCTTTGACTTCCTCTCCTAAAACTGTACAAGAAGGCCCAAGAAAACTTCCACTTGTTAAATACATATTTCTGTAATCTCTTGTATGAGCCCCAGATAAGATGGTTTTTCTTCTAGTGTCTTTTGGGGTTGGAGTAGGGGGGCGTTGAGGAAAATGCAATCCACTGCCTGCAACTCTGCACATCCTTTGGCTTATTATCTTAAAATACAGTACAATTACAAAGCAACATTTCAGCGACTGAAAAAAATCATCAGAAAGTTGAATAATTCCAAATATTAGTAGATACAGGCTTTAGGCTACTTCATTTATTACTGATGTGAGCAGACAATGGTGCCATCTTACCTAGTACAATTAAATGTATTGATACTCTAAAATGCAGCAATTCCAGGCTAAGGTAAACAGCCATGATGACCTATTGTATTATTTTGGGAATCTGAGAATTGACGGAAGTTGGAGATCATGTGGTAATCTGACTGTCTCTACCTGCAAGAGTAGATAGATTAAAAACTAGCCATTGCATACCAACAAGTACTCAGCAAATAGAAGCAATAAATTATGTCATAAATACATAGTTGGAACCTAAAACACAGCAACTTGTAAAGAAGGCAAAGCAAGAAACAAAAACCAGAATGAGATATATATCACTGTGCGTGTTAGTTACTCAGTCATGTCTGATTCTTTGTGAGCCCACCAGGCTCATCTGTCCATGGAATTTTCCAGGCAAGAATACTGGAGTGGGTTGTCATTTCCTTCTCCAGGCGATCCCCCTGACCAAGGGGGATTGAACCTAGGTCTCCTGCATTGCAGGCAGATTCTTTACCATATGAGCTACAGGGAAGTCCCCATATATCATTAAAGTAAATTTTTAAAAAATCTAAATAAATTAAATTTTTAAAAAGACAAAAAATCTTCCCCCAAAGATTAGAAATTAGTAAAAACAATAAAATAAAATAGTAAGTACAATAATTTGACTGTATATCACTGGTGGCATGCACTCTGAGGACAAAAGAAACTTAAAAAAAATAACCTCAAAATATTTTCAATAGTCAATAGGTTTTTGCAATGTTGATACTGTAATTCAAACATAGTTGTATATGTACTGTGTGGTTAAAAAAAGAAAAAATTATGTTGGTACAACTGGTAACTGAGTTTTTGTTTTTGTTTTTTTTTTTTTGCTTGATGTGGGAGGGAAAAAATAACATTTCTGAGAGTAATTACAAGCCTTCTTAGGGTTATGAACTTGAATTGAAAGGCATGGTGTAAAATTCATGGAAAAAAATGTATTTCAGGGACTTCCCTGGGGGTCCAGTAATTATGACTCCATACTTTCACTGTAGGCAGTGCAGTTTCGATCCCCAGGCAGGGAAATAAGATCCCATTTGCTGCATGGTATAAGAAAAGTTAAAAAAAAATTAATGTATTTCATAGGTCTCTTCACTGAAAAGGTTTCGGAACTAGGACTAACCTAGTAGCAATTTGTACTACTAGCGCCCAGACTGTGATCTCCAAATACGATTTCTTCTTAACAGGAAAGGGAGTCTCTAAACAAATGGCTGATTCCAGATCTGGTGTAGGAAATATATGAGTAACCTGGATCACCTTGTCATACTGTTAAGCAAGGGAGATTTCAAAAATTATTGAAGGCATAGCAGAGTGTTTCAGGAGCCAACTTGAGTTGTCTCCCACTAGCCAAAGTTGTCACCATTTAAGCAACAATAAAATGACTGCGGTGGATTGGAACATTGAGTGTGCTTACATTAAAAAAACAAATTATAGTGGCATTTAAGAAAATAAAATACATCCATCCCCTCTGGAGGACTATTAAGTAACTGAGTCATTATTGTGAAATAAAGGAAAAGACTCAAACATTTTTCATGTTTCTTTTACAGACTACTGCTGAGTGTAACAAAATGTTGATGAAAGGCAGATTATCTGTATAGATCTTATACTAACGGTGGCAATTAAACAGAGTTAAATGGTCTAAAGAAGACTTACATGCTGGATCATCGAAAAAGCAAGAGAGTTCCAGAAAAACATCTATTTATGCTTTATTGACTATGCCCAAGCCTTTGACTGTGTGGATCACAATAAACTATGGAAAATTCTGAAAGAGATGGGAATACCAGACCACCTGATCTGCCTCTTGAGAAACCTATATGCAGGTCAGGAAGCAACAGTTAGAACTGGACATGGAACAACAGACTGGTCCCAAATAGGAAAAGGAGTATGTCAAGGCTGTATATTGTCACCCTGCTTATTTAACTTATATGCAGAGTACATCAGGAGAAACACTGGGCTGGAAGAAGCATAAGCTGGAATCAAGATTGCTGGGAGAAATATCAATAACTTCAGATATGCAGATGACACCACCCTTATGGCAGAAAGTGAAGAGGAATGAAAAAGCCTCTTGATGAAAGTAAAAGAGGAGAGTGAAAAAGTCGGTTTAAAGCTCAACATTCAGAAAATGAAGATCATGGCATCTGGTCCCATCACTTCATGGGAAATAGATGAGGAAACAGTGGAAACAGTGTCAGACTTTATTTCTGAGGCTCCAAAATCACTGTAGATGGTGACTGCAGCCATGAAATTAAAAGACACTTACTCCTTGGAAGAAAAGTTATGACCAACCTAGATAGCATATTGAAAAGCAGAGACATTCCTTTGCCAACAAAGGTCTGTCTAGTCAAGGCTACAGTTTTTCCAGTGGTCATGTGTGGATGTGAGAGTTAGACTGTGAAGAAAGCTGAGCGTGGAAGAATTGATGCTTTTGAACTGTGGTGTTGGAGAAGACTCTTGAGAGTCCCTTGGACTGCAAGGAGGTCCAACCAGTCCATCCTAAAGGAGATCAGTCCTGGGTGTTCATTGGAAGGACTGATGCTAAAGCTGAAACTCCAATACTTTGGCCATCTCATGCGAAGAGTTGACTCACTGGAAAAGACCCTGATGCTGGAAGGGATTTGGGGGCAGGAGAAGGGGACGACAGAGGATGAGATTGCTAGATGGCATCATGGACTCGATGGACGTGAGTCTGAGTGAACTCCGGGAGTTGGTAATGGACAGGGAGGCCTGGTGTGCTGCGATTCATGGGGTCGCAAAGAGTCGGACACGACTGAGCTACTGAACTGAACTGAAATGGTCTAAAGATGACCTACATGACTGAAAAGGGCACTACTTATAAATCCAAAATTTATTGCAGTAATAGGATACAGTATAGCAAAATCATTAAAGTCAATATATGCATCACAATGAAAGGCTGTCTCAAAGCAAGTGAACCCAGAAAGGCCAGGCTCCTCATCGCCTATAAAGCAGTCTTGCAAAAAAGTCAAACCTGAAGCTGATCCAACTTGTATCAATCTATTAGTTGCCTTGCCACAGGGAAGATAAAAGAACATAATTAACAACACTATGTGGACACAATCAGCCAAGTACATCTTGTAGAAGTGTCCGCCAAAAAAATTACTTTTTAATATAATATTTGAAAGGAAAAAGAAGTGGGTTTATAGAGTAAACAGATGTAAAAGCATATCAATCAATTGCCATTTGTGGTTAGTGTTCTGATTCTGATTCAAACAAATTATATATAGAAATTGGGGAAGTTCAAACACAGGATATTTAATTACTTAAAAAAATAAAAGTTTAAAAAAATTAGGTATGATGATGACATAGCAACTACAGTTTTTTAATCTTTCAGATACACTGCCTTAGAGTGTTGAGGTTAAATGAAATAATGCACATTTCTTAGCATACATCACCATGCAATAGATGATGGTTATTAATAGCATTTTAAATTAAAGTCAGAATATATTCACCTTCAGGAGTCTTTTCTACTTTATCAGGATTTCTTAAATCATGCCATTTAGGTAAAAATAAAAGGAAGTTAAATTTAAAAGAATATACTCTACTGATGTTCAGAACTTCATCTGGGCTGCAGTAATACAAGTCCCATACAGGCCATTCAAATAGATTTAAATTGGCAAGGGCAACAAATTTTCACTTGTTCAACAGTACCTTAACAAATCATTTTCTCCTTTCTGCATTGAGAGAGAACAATTATGTAGAATCTTAAACTTGCAATGACACTGACATGATATTTTTAAAGTGATAATTAACATTTTGCATAATTTGAGAAATTACACTTAATAATTTATTTTTGTTCAATTTTAAAAGTGAAGAGAAAATATCTTTGCCTGAAGCAGAACATTTAGTATAGGCTGAGTTAGCATCGAAAGTGAAGTGAAAGTCACTGTCGTGTCCAACTCCTTGCAACCCCGTGGATTATACAGTCCATGGCTATTGGAGTGGGTACCCTTTCCCTTCTTCAGGAGATCTTCCCAATCCAGGGATTGAACCCAGGTCTCCCTCACTACAGGTGGATTCTTTACCAGCTGAGCCACAAGGGAAGCCCGAGTTAGCATTACTCATATTAATATTCACATATATCTTGAGGCAACATTGTAGACACACTATTGTGACTTTTATGTATACTGTGTAAACAAAAGATAGAGATTCAGTACAGTGAAACAAAATCCAAAACACATTCTTTATTTCCGGGTTAAATTTAATCACCTGATCTTCGTTAAGGCAAATGAATGGAGAAAGATGTTTAATGAAACAGTAACACTCATAATTTGTTTTCTGTTTTTTGGCCATGCCACATGGCATGCAGGATATTAGCTCACTGAACAGGGATCAAACCTATGTGATGATCTGATGTATGTATACACTGTAAAATAATTATCATAGTCATAACATTCATCACCTCACAGTTTTGTTTTGATTTTTTTATGTTTTTGGTGCAAACGATTAAGAGCTACTCTCTTAGCATATTAAATGCAAGTATACAGTACAGTATTATTAACTATACTCACCATGCTGTAATATTAGATTCCCAGAACTTATAACTGAAAATTTGCACCCTGGCCAACATTCCCTTAATCTGCTCTCTGTCCTTGGCCCAACTCGGTAACCACCATTCTACGTTTCTCACACGTAAGTGATGTAAGTGACACCATAGGTTACTATGACAAATTCTATTTGTCCGTCTCTGTCTAGCTTATTTCGCTTAGCACTCAGCTTAAGACCTTCAAGGTCCACCCAGGTTGTTGCCAGTAGCATGATTTCTTTTTCACTATTTTTTAAGGACTGTATAACATTCCACTGAGTGTATGTATGCATATATGTATGTATGTATGTATATATACACATGCCTATGCATATACCCCAAATGTGCACACATATGTGTATTCTTGCATAATATGTACACATTTGTTGTTGTTTAGTCACGCAGTTATGTCTGACTCTTTTGTGACCCCATGGACTGTAGTCCATCTGGCTTCTCTGTCCATGGGATTTCCCAGTCAAGAATACTGGAGTGGGTTGCCATTTCCTCCTCCAGGGGATCTTCACAATCCAGGGGTCAAACCCATGTCACCTGCATTGGCAGGTGGGTATTTTACCACTGAGTCACCAGGGAAGTGTGTGTGTGTGTGTGTGTGTATTGCATGTGCATGTATAATATCTCTGTGTATGTGTTTCTTTGTATGTTACATTTTCTTTAGCCATTTCTCCATCAATGGACACAGGCTGGTTCCATGTTTTGGCTACTGTAAACAGTGCTGCTATGAATGAACATGTGGGTGCAGATAACTCTTCAAGACAGTGATTTCACTTCCTTCAGATATACCCAGAATTGAGATTGCTGGTTACTACAATAACTATTTTTAATTTTTTGAGGAACCTCTGTAGTGCTTTTAATAAAAGATGTTATCAAGTGTTTCTACAGTGTACCAGCTTCCCTTTTCTCTACATACTCACCAGCATTTGTCACCTCTTGTTTTCTGATAATAGCCAACCTAACAGGTATGAGGTGATAGCTCATTGTTTTTGATTCACATCTCCCTGATGATCAATGATGTTGAACATCTTTTCATGTGCCTGTTGGCCATTTGTAGGTTTCTCCAGAAAATGTCTATTCAGGTCTATTCCCCATTTTTAAAAGCAGTGTATTTACTGTTTGTCATTAAATTATAAGAAGTCCTTATATACTGTTGACATTAACCCTTTATTGGATATATGATTTTCAAGTATTTCCTCCCATTCCACAGGTTGCCTTTGCGTATTGTTGAATGTTTCCTACGTTGTGAAGAAACTTTTTTGTTTGACACAGTCTAACTTGTTTAATTTTGTTTTGGTTGCTTGTGCTTTTAATGTCTGATCCAAAAGAATCACTGCCAAGACCAATATCCCCAGATTTAATGTTTAAGCCTAAATTCTACCACCTAAATGAGAAGCCCAAGGTCCAGAAAGTAACAGGCTCACACCTTGATTTCAGCCTTGCGATACCTTAAGTAGAGAACCTGGCTCCAATGTGTTCAGACTTCCGACTTACAGGAGTATGAGCTAATAAAGGGGTTTCATTTTAAATCACCAAGTATGTAACAATTTTTTACACCAAACTAGAGAGTTGCAGGCAGCTTCCCTGGTGAAGAATCTGCCTGCAATGCAGGAGAAAAGGGTTTGATTTCTGGGTGGGGAACATCCCCTGGAAAAGGAGATGGCAATCCACTCCAGTATGTTTGCCTGGGAAATCCCATGGACAGAGAAGCCTGGTGGGCTACAGTTCATGGGATCACAAAGAGTCAGACACAACTGAGTGACTAAGCACCTTATCACCTTAGAAAACAAATGTACCAGGTAAGACATAGACACAAATGTGCACTCATGTGATTTAAATAGAAATGTCACTGTGTAATTTAATTACACAATTAATTAAAAACAATAAATTGCCTATCAGGTAGCATATTCAGAAACAGACTTGTTTTTCAAATTATAAACATTTTTTTTTCCATGTACAAATCTGTGAGGATGAGTATTTGGCAAAGCAACAATTACATCAGTCATGATGCAAGGATCTTTGAAGGGCAGTGCCTTTAAAGACTTCAGAGTCCTTTGAAGGCAGTCAGTCCCTAGCACATAGCTACTCTTCTAAAACAATTTTGCCAAATGGCTTCCTAGAAATCCCTAGGTTGGGCTTTCCTTCTGTTAGGTTGAATTTTCCTTAGAGAGATTTTCACTTACTAGGTAGGATCAAAGGGTGAACTGCTTTGGTGTGCTGTGTGCTGGAGGAGATTTATGAAGCCATCTCCTGAGGCTCTGGGGTTATTTCTAGGAGTAAGTTATTACTTTATTATAAGCTACATTTTCCAAACGCCATGTGGATAGGACAGGACTCGAGTGGATAAAGTCCCTGGAGGCCTATCTCTTCAGAAGTTTCAGTGTAAAGGTAGAGTTTAGCCAGAGGAGTATGTCATCAAGAGAAACTTTTGATGGTGAAATTCTCTTTAAAAAGCTTTCCAGACTATTCAGAGCATCGAAGAATTGTTTCTAAAAAGTGTATAGAACATATGGAAGTATTTTGTGAGAGCATGAACTCATTTTGTTCATGGCAATCAAGCACTGGCAATCAAGACCTAAAGAGATTTATGGGGTTGTGATGGGTTTTTTTAATTTTTATTTTTAAAATTTTATGTTGGGGTATAGTTGATTAGCAATGTTGTGATTACTTAATTTTCAAGAGCTGTTAATCTCCTGGTACATGGAAAATTCCATTTCAGTTTTGGACTATAACAGTGGTCATACAGGAACTCAATGTGAGTTTTCCTCAAAAGATAATCAATCATACTTAACTTTGTGAAGGGTGTGTGTTTGTGTATGTATAGAGACTGAATTCATACATTCATTTTTACATACCCATCTTACTTCTTCCAGTTCTCCCTTGAGTCTGTGCTCATGACCACACATTTTTCCATGTTATTCTTGATTTAAATCAAAATAATGTGTGAAAAAAATAATAACGGCTAACTTCCCTGGGTGGCTCAGTAGTAAAGAACCCGTCTGCCAATGCAGGAGACTCAGGTTTGATCCCTGTGTTAGGAAGATCCTCTGGAGAAGGAAATGGCAACCCACTCTAGTATTCTTGCCTGGGAAATCCCATGGACAGAGGAGCCTGGTGGGCTACACTCCATGGGGTCACAAAATAGTCAGACACGATTTAGTGACTAAACAACAGCAATGCTTGGAATATATTCATAATCCGAAACACCTCTCCCTCTCCTCTGCTCCTGCTTCCCTTGTTCCATTCTACCCCTACTCTTATTCTCCTCTTTCTGTCTATAATACTTTATATATAATTCCATTATTTATAACTATATACATGCCATATAAGTTATTATGAGACACTACTTAGATTTTTACTTGATATTTTCATAATTATTCCACTGCCAAAGGACCTTTTACCACAAGTCTTACTTCATTTTGGTTTTGTTCATCTAGATTTTCTGCCTTAGATTTCAGTTTGTGATGTGGCCAGTGTTCATTCAAAGTGTTCAGTGCCTAGCACTGTACCACCGACACTTGGCTGCTTATTAAGACATGTTGTTATGTAACACTAACTAGTGACCTAAGAAGAAGATTAATATACATAAATATATATACATATATATACATACATATATATATAATTTGACCTTAAAACCCATCTCTGAGGCATTCTGGCATTAGATCCTTTAGCAAATAAACACAAAAACCTTAGTTTCCTAATCTATAACTTTCCTACCTTAGAGGCATGTTTGTGGAATTAATAACATGTGAATCACTTTTAGATCCACAGATGAAAAAGTCTTCTCTAAATGCTATGGATTGGCTAATTATACCATAGGGGACATTTGGGTTTATATTGTAAAGCATGCATATTTATAGCTCTTTTATTTTAATTCAGGTTATTTTAGCTGAGGAAGCTATTTTTACTACTGAGAATGCCTGGTATTTTCTTGTTAATAACTTTAAAAGATATAAATAGTATACTGAAGCATTTAAACCTAAAGGTCAAACATGCTTGATGCATAAAAGGGGTGTATATATTATCAAACCTTTTTAATCACAAACCATATGTCATTGGTGTTTACACCCTATTTAACCCATGAATGGAGAGATTCATTTTTAGTATAGAAGCCACCATGGGCCTAATTTGTCTCTAACATCTTGATATGTAGGCTTGCATGGTCATTAAGAAATGGTGTTGAATAAACTGGGTTTTTTCCCATTTTCTTCAACCCCATTTCATAGTATTTGTGAAAAAGATAGTTTTCAACCATCTACTTTTCCATCTAATCCACATGTAATAATATATTCATCACATTGAAGCTGATAAGGTATACAAACAAAGTTCAGCTCTATTCCTACAGGATGGCAATGTACCAGGGCAGCCAGAGAGAAACAGATTACTTTAATACCACTAATTCTGTAATAGTGGCTTCAACACAAAGTTTATAGAAGGGAAAACTTCTTTCTTTTGGTATCTAGGAAAATTTCAAAGAAGAATTGATATGTGACTTTATAGTGTGGACCACAAACAAAAAAATGGAGTCACTTCTGTCAAAAGGATCTAAAAATGGAGCCAGGAGACCATTAAGGAAGTGAAACATATGCAAGCCGCCACCGCCCTTCCTCACCCCCAGTGCAACATAAACTTTTGACGTAGCCATCCTGAGATAATCTGGAACTTGTATTTACTCCCTAGAGACCATAGCATAGCAAACAAGGTGCTGCTGGCAAAAGACTGAATGCTTGCCAACACTTACTATACAATAGATCTGCAAAGATAACCTAAATTACTTCTCTGGAATACCTTTCTTTGCTGTCTTTATAAATGCCCATCATTTTCTATTTTCCTCAGAGCATATTTGAGTTGCTACTCAAATCAGTGTCTCCTGAATTAAAATTCCTAAGACTCCATATAAACTCTTTCTTATTTGCCACCTTCTGCATTGCTTGGTTGACAAAATACAATTTACCTAGGTGTTTAAGGAAAAGAGGCATCACCCAGAGGCATCGCAGTCTCCAGGACTGCATTTAAACAGAGAGGAAGGTCATCCAGTAGTTGGACCTGAGGGCTTTCATCCTATTATATCATCCCCCACCTACTTCCTGCTGTACACCTGACCTGTGACTCTAGGGGCTCACACTCATGTACTATAACACAGCAGGCGTGGTGATGTGCACACTTTGGGTGTTTTCTCTCCCTCCTCCTACTTGCCAGCAAAACCTGCCATCCATGATGGATGCTGAAGCCGTATCTTCCTGGTCCCAGCCACTTGCTAGTAAGTGTGTCTATTTAACTAAATTCCACCCAAAGACAAGTCTCAGAGAAGAGAGAAGGGTTACGAGTCAAAGACAGGAATGATAATAAAATGAAAACTCTTATCTACTTAGCTGTACAGATATGATATCTGTATGGCCCAAGTATCCCCGGGCAGCAAGAATTCTGAGAATGAAAAGCCAGCACTCTAAGTGTGGAGGGAAATCATTTTGGCAAGTGTCTACTTAATAACATTGCTAAGCATCTCAACTTATCCTGGAGATCCTTCTCTCTAGGCTTTTTAGTAAGATAAGTACTAGACTTGATGTTATAACTCTGCTAATGGATACAATATTAAGATGGAGCTCTCTAGGGTCATTTACCAGATGATTTTTTGTTAATAAATGGTTTGATATATTTTAGAGTACCTACTTCAACATGCAGTGTCTAGAAATGTTAACTAATAGCTAGTATTTAAAAAAATAATTTCTTAGTAGATGTATTTATGGATTCTAAAGAAGTAACACATGGTTATTGTTCTTAGTATAATAAACTGGATTGGCTCATGCACTAATTGTGGCAATCAGAAAGGATGTGATTGGTAAACACAGCTCACTGGACTGAAACAGCATGGCTTATGAACCAACAGTTTATTTTGAGGAAGGGGTATGACACAGAAAAGGCATCAAAGCCAGGATCTGAAGATGTCAGGTTCAAGTACCAATTATCCTCGCTCTGAAATGCCTATTCCAAGACATGATCAGGGAGCCCAAATTGAGTCTCAGCTTAGGCCTCTTACACAATTCTGTTCACTTAGGCATATTCTTGCTATGTAACCAACTTGTGCCAGAACTATGTATTAAACCAGTCTCTACATAATCAGTAAATAATGCTCAAAAGTTGGTATTACCTCTTGAATCCATGGTGACAAGAACAACACTATTATTTCATGTTCTGACCATTGGTCAGGTTGGGCACAAGTCTTTTAGCAAGACAACACAGGTCAGTTTCAGGCCTGCTAGAATTAACCCTTAGTGCACAGGAGGTATGACAAACCCCACAATTCATACTTCTACTTTAAACAAATTATCTGAGCAACATTATACATATCTGTAAGCAACAAATTATCTTAAAATTTATCTGAAAATTATCTGAAAACCAAAGGTAATAATTTCTTGAAAAGGAAACATTTTAGATATGAAGAACTAAACAAATATATTATTTCTCACTGCTACTGTTTGGTATACTAGACCTGTTCTCAAACATTTTGATCTCAGAACCTCTTTATACTCTTAAAAATTATTGAAGACCATCAAAGAACATTTTTGTTTGTTAGGGGTGGGGGTGAAGGTGAAAGTGTTAGCTGCTCAGTCGTGTCCAATTCTTTGCAACCCCATGGACTGTAGAACACTAGTCTAATCTGTTCATGGAATTCTCTAGGCAAGAATATTGGAGTGGGTTGCCATTCCTTTCTTCAGACGATCTTGCCGACCCAGGGACTGAAGCCAGGTCTCCTGCATTGTAGGCAGATTCTTTACCTTCTAAGCCACCAGGGAAGTCCTGGGGGTTGGGGTTGGTGTTATTTATTAATATTTAGCCTATTCAAGATTAAAACAAATTTAAAATTCTTTTTAAAGAAAGAAATATATTTGCCAAAATATAAAACATTTACACAGAAGAGTAGGACTGTTTCACAATTTTGCTAATTTTTTAAATGTTTAGCCTGTTAGATGACAGGCAGGTTCTCATACATTCTACTTTAAATTGGCTGTGATGTTACGTTGGTAGATATACATATATGAACAAAACATGGCCTATTATAGAGAAGTACTTGGAAAGGGGAGGGCTATTTTAGTAGACTTTTAAGGTAATTTTGGATACTCTTATTTAATACTACATCCAAACTTCCCAAGTCGTAGTTTCATAAAAGTTACAATGCAGAGTCAAACTCTATCAAAGGACTTTTTGTACCCTGCTAACATTAAAATCCATTGCTATATATTGCACTTTTTAATCTATCTTTTTCATGCCTGTAATTTTGTAACATCAAACATTGGTCATTGCAGAATTTTGGTTCACTGACACTTCTTTATGTTATATAAAAATCAGCTTAAGGACTTTTCTAATGATTATACTGGTGATATTAAGCACTAAGAAGCTTTCAAGCTTATGGAAGCATTTACAAGGTTTCCAAAATTCTAATTTTCAAATGAAATTTCTAATTTTTTCTTTGGCAACAAATATTGTCAATCATTTCCTGTGAAGTGGCAGCCTCACTTCTAATTATTTTGAGAAACAATCTTGCAAAAGCCCAACTCTGAATAACCATTACTTTCTGTCTGGAGTTCTTCCAAGTAAAAATAACGCCACATGAAAAACAAAGCATCTACTTCAGCTCAGAACAAAACAACCACACAAATACGTTCCCTAGAGCCAATCATTGGAGAAGGAAACGGCAACCCCCTCCAGTATTCTTGCCTGGAGAATCCCAGGGACAGAGGAGCCTAGTGGGCTGCCGTCTTTGGGGTCCCACAGAGTCGGATACAACTAAAGTGACTTAGTAGCAGTAGTAGCAGCAGCAGAGCTAATCATTTACTTTAACATCCAGAAGAAATGCTTTCTCCATACTTCCCAGGTCAACAGAAAAAAATCTCAGTTCAGTTCAGTTCAGTTGCTCAGTCATGTTCGACTCTTTGAGACCCCACGAACTGCAGCACCCCAGGCCTTCCTGTCTACCACCAATTGCTGGAGTTTACTCAAACTCATGTCCATTGAATCGGTGATGCCATCCAACCATCTCATCCTCTGTTGTCCCCTTCTCCTTCACCTTCAATCTTTCCCAGCATTAGGGTCTTTTCCAAAGTGTCAGTTCTTCGCATCAGGTGGGCAAAGGATTGGAGTTTCAGCTTCAGCCTCAGTCCTTCCAATGACTATTCAGGACTGATTTCCTTTAGGATGGACTGGTTGGTCTCCTTCCTGTCCAAGGGACTCTCAAGAGTCTTCTCCAACACCACAGTTCGAAAGCAGCAATTCTTTGGCATTCAGCTTTCTTTATAGTTCAACTCTCACATCCATACATGACTACTGGAAAAACCATAGCTTAAACTAGATGGATCTTTGTTGGCAAAGTAACGTGTCTGCTTTTTAATATGTTGTCTAGGTTAGTCATAACTTTTCTTCCATAACTTTTCTTCTTAAAAGAGTAAGTGTCTTTTAATTTCATGGCTGCAGTCATGATCTGCAGTGATTTTGGAGGCCCCCAAAATAAAGTCTGTCACTGTTTCCACTGTTTCCCCATCTATTTCCCATGAAGTGATGGGGCCAGATGCCATGATCTTAGTTTTCTGAATGTTGAGTTTTCAGCCAATTTTTCTACTCTCCTCTTTCACTTTCATCAAGAGACTCTTTAGTTCTTCTTCCCTTTCTGCCATAAGGGTGGTGTCATCTGCATATCTGAGGTTATTGATATTTCTCCCGGCAATCTTGTTTCCAGCTTGTGCTTCATCCAGCCCAGCATTTCTCATGATGTACTCTGTATATAAGTTAAATAAGCAAGGTGACAATATACAGCCTTGATGTACTCCTTTCCCTATTTGGAGCCAGTCTGCTGTTTCATATCCAGTTATAACTGTCGATTCCTGACCTGTATACAGATTTCTCAAGAGGCAACTCAGGTGCTCTAGTATTCCCATCTCTTTCAGAATTTTCCACAGTTTATTGTGATCCACACAGTCAAAGGCTTTGGCATAGTCACTGAAGCAGAAGTAGATGTTTTTCTGGAACTCTGTTGTCTTTTTGATGATGCAGCGGATGTTGGCAGTTTGATCTCTGGTTCCTCTGCCTTTTCTAAACCAGCTTGAACATCTGGAAGTTCACAGTTCACATACTGTTTAAGCCTGGCTTGGAGAATTTTGAGCATTACTTTACTAGCATGTGAGATGAGTGCAACTGTGCAGTAGTTTAAGCATTCTTTGGCATTGCCTTTCTTTGGAACTGGAATAGAAACTGACCTTTTCCAGTCCTGTGGCCACTGCTGAGTTTTCCAAATTTGCTAAGTGCAGCACTTTCACTGCATCATCTTTTAGGATTTGAAGTAGCTCAACTGGAATTCCATCACCTCCACTAGCTTTGTAGTGATGCTTCCTAAGGCCCACTTGACTTTGCATTCCAGGATGTCTGGCCCTAGGTGAGTGATCATACCATCATGATTATCTGGGTTGTGAAGATCTTTTTTTGTGCAGTTCTTCTGTGTATTCTTTTTTTTTTTTAAAGTGAAGTCACTCAGTCGTGTCTGACTCTGTGTTACCCCATGGACTGTAGCCTACCAGGCTCCTCTGTCCATGGGATTATCCAGGCAAGAATACTGGAGTGGGTTGCCATTTCCTTCTCCCGGATCTTCTGTGTATTCTTGCCAGCTCTTCTTAATCTCTTCTGCTTCTGTTAGGTCCCTTCCATTTCTGTCCTTTATTGAGCCCATCTTTGTAAGAAATGTTCCCTTGGTTTCTCTAATTTCCTTGAAGAGATCTCTAGTCTTTCCCATGCTGTTGTTTTCCTCTTTTTCTTTGCACTAATCACTGAGAAAGGCTTTCTTATCTCTCCTTGCTACTCTTTGGAACTCTGCATTCAGATGCTTATATCTTTCCTTTTGTCCTTTGCTTTTGGCTTCTCTTCCTTTCACAGCTATTTGTAAGGCCTCCTCAGACAGCCATTTTGCTTTTTTGCATTTGTTTTTCTTGGGGATGGTTTTGCTCCCTGTCTCCTGTACAGTGTCATGAATCTCCATCCATAGTTCATCAGGCACTCTGTCTATCAGATCTAGACCCTTAAATCTATTTCTCACTTCCACTGTATAATTGTAAGAGATTTGATTTGGGTCATACTTGGATGGTCTAGTGGTTTTCCCTACTTTCTTCAATTTAAGTCTGAATTTGGCAATAAGGTGTTCATGATCTGAACCATAGTCAGCTACTGGGTTTGTTTTTGCTGACTGTATAGAACTTCTCCATCTTTGGCTGCAAAGAATATAATCAATCTGATTTCAGTGTTGGTCATCTGGTGATGTCCATGTGTAGAGTCTTCTCTTATGTTATCGGAAGAGGGTGTTTGCTATGGCTAGTGCATTCTCTTGGTGGAACTCTATTAGCCTTTGCCCTGCTTCATTCTGTACTCCAAGGCCAAATTTGCCTGTTACTCCAGGTGTTTCTTGACTTCTTACTTTTGCATTCCAGTTCCCTATAATGAAAAGGACATCATTTTTGGGTGTTCTAAAAGGTCTTTTAGGTCTTCACAGAACCATTCAACTTCAGCTTCTTCAGCATTACTGGTCGGGCATAGACTTGGATTACCATGATATTGAATGGTTTGCCTTGGAAACAGAGACCATTCTGTCATTTTGAGAATGCATCTGCATTTTGTACTCTTTTGTTGAGTATGATGCCTACTCCATTTGCCCACTGCTGCTGCTGCTGCTGCTAAGTCACTTCAGTCGTGTCCGACTCTGTGCGACCCCATAGATGGCAGCCCATCAGGCTCCCCGCCCCTGGGATTCTCAAGGCAAGAACACTGGAGTGGGTTGCCATTTCCTTCTCCAATGCATGAGAGTAAAAAGTGAAAGTGAAGTCACTCAGTCATGTCCGACTCTTAGCGACCCCATAGACTGTAGCCCACCAGGCTCCTCCGTCCATGAGTAGTAGATATAATGGTCATCTGAGTTAAATTCACCCATTATAGTCCATTTTAGTTCTCTGATTCCTAGAATGTTGACATTCCCTCTTGCCATCTCCTGTTTGACCACTTCCAATTTGCCTTGATTCATGGACCTAACAATCCAGGTTCCTATGCTGTATTGCTCTTTACAGCATCGGACCTTGCTTCTATCACCAGTCACATCCACGACTGGGTGTTGTTTTTGCTTTGGCTCTGTCCCTTCATTCTTTCTGGAGTTATTTCTCCACCGATCTCCAGTAGCATATTGGGCACCTACCGACCTGGGGAGTTCCTCTTTCAGTATCCTGTCATTTTGCCTTTTCATACTGTTCATGGGGTTCTCAAGGCAAGCATATTGAAGTGGTTTGCTCTTCCCTTCTCCAGCAGACCATATTCTGTCAGACCTCTCCACCATGACCCTCCCCTCTTGGGTGGCCCCACACAGCATGGCTTAGTTTCATTGAGTTAGACAAGGCTGTGGTCCATGTGATCAGTTTGGCTAGTTTTCTATGAATGTGGTTTCAGTCTTTCTGCCCTCTGATGCCCTCTCATGCCCTCTCTCAGCACCTACTGTCTTACTGGGTTGACAGTAAGACTCTTACTTGGACGTGAAGTATCTCCTCACAGCCTTCGCTCCTGACCTTGGACGTGGGGTACCTCCTCTCGGCTGCTCACTGCTCCAGCATAAGTCTAAACACAGACTGAAGATATAGGTTCAAGTTCTAAGTTGCAATTTTCTAGCTACAATGTAAGGGAAATTTTTTTTTTCTTTCTCTTTTTTAAGTCTTTTTTTTTTTTTTTTTAAGTTGGGAAAATGAATGAGACATTCACAGGGTCTTTATATTCCCCTCAAAGTTAACAGCTTATACTTGTAAGGACAAAATGAGATAATGTAAAAGAACATTTTATGCAAAATAATAAATGCTATAAAAATATATTTTAGTTACCACCACCACCACCACTGGTTTTTCATAAATACATAAAACACTTAATAGCATCCTTTAGCATTTAGGTATGCCAGTGTGGTGTGTTGGCAACACAATGTTACATAATGTCTTTCTGTAAGAAAGAAACAAAAAACAAAAACTTTTCTCTTAAGCAATTAAAGATTTCTAAAATCCATTTACCTCAAACTTGCATTAGTAATTGTAACAACTTTGGCATCAGTGTACCATTTAAAATATCAGGAAGACACAGATGGTCCATTACCAGAAATAAAACATTACTGTCAGAATACCACTGCACACAGAAAACTAGTAAGACCACAGCAGATCACAAGAGCTTACCTTGGAGAAGAATCATGGAGTCGCTGGAAACTGGCTTTCTTTCCTCTTCCTGTTTTAAGGCACTCCAGTGAATTTGCCCATCTACCTTCCAGTAAAATCCCTGGCATCTCAGCACACTTCCTTTGGTTTCCTGTTTGGTGGAGAAGCATTCAGATGTTATAGGTTTTTTCTTAAAGGACTGACATCTGCTAGTTCCAGGCTTTTCAAAGAAAGAAGAGGTTTTTAAATCAATTACTCTAGAGAGCCCCACCCTCAGAGATTCTGACTTGATAGGTGAGGCTCAGGTGTTGGTGTTTGTAAATCACCCTAGCTGATATCCATGTTACTAATATTAGGACCCTACTTTCAGTAGACAAACTTTTCTCTTCTTGAAGCAGCGACCATAAAAAATAAACTTCAGGTATTTTATTGTAGGGGAGAAAAATTTGCCACCTTAAAATGCGTCTCTTTAGCATGTGGGTTATTTTGAGCTGAAAACAATCAAGGCCCCAAAGGCTTCCCCCAAATCATTAAGGCTCGGCTAGCTGCCTAAATGAATGCAGATAGAGGACCGGTTCCAGGAAGGGGGCTGTCATGACAGCCAAGGACAGAATAATATGAAGTAGGTGTGGTAGACAGGGAGGAATTTAGCGAAGACTGTTAAAACTTCTCCCAGTGTCCCATTGTCTCTGCCAGCAAACATTTGTTTACTGAACATTTAAATTCCATCTCCATGTGAAATGCCTTTCTCCCTTTTGAAATTCCAATCCGCTAGCCCCAACTTAATCTTTAGTTTTTAGCTAAAGATAATATTTGAGGTGAGGGCTTCCATCATTTTGATGAGTTAATCAGTTTTCTTGGATCTCTCTCATGTGTTACAATGTTATTAAAATTTTGTTTGATTTTTTCCTGTTAATCTCTCTCATGTCAATTTAACTCTTAGGGCAACCAAAAAAAACCTAGAAATACAGAGGAAAATTTCTTCCTCGCTGACACTATCACACCATCAGAATCCCAGGCTGTTTTTTTTTTTTTTTTTCTATCTTAGCAAGATAACCAGGCCTGGCTGAGTGGTAAAGAATCCTCCTGCTAAGCAGGAGATGCAGAGTTGATCCCTGTATCCGTAAGATCCCTGGGAGAAGAACATTGAAGCCTACTGCAGTATTCTTGCCTGGCAAATCCCACGGACAGAGGAGCCTGGTGGGCTATAGTCCATGAAGTCCCAAAGAATTGTACACAACTGAAAGATTGAATAACAACAAAGGCAGAGAGGCAGGGAAAATCTGCTTTCTAGATATTAAAAAGAAAAAAAAAAGTAAATCCAAAAATTCAAACCAAAAGAAAGCAAACAGCTCCTAAATGACAGCATTGAACTGGCAGTTTAAATTTAGTTTAAATTTAAATTTAAGTGAATTAAGATATGCATATTAAAATACAAGGCTGATGATATTTAATTTTCCTTTCTCTTATTTTAAAGACTCGGGGATTCACCCAGTTCATTGGTAGATGAAGACAGTTTCTGTTGACTTTTCTTTTTTCCTCATGTAATTTTTGTTCCTTATTTGCTTTATAGGTTACATATTTTAGGACTTGAATTTTCCTTTAGAAATTATTTTTTCAACTTTATGTGAAGTAATCAATTCTTTTTTACTAATAAATCATTGGTAGGACTGTGTTAGCCTAGAAGAAAATTAAAGTTTCTAAATCTGTTAAAGGGCAGAAATAAAAAATCCTTAAAACACTTGAGTGGATCAGTTCTTCTAGCAGCCATTTATTTTGGAAAGAAGTCTTGGAATTAAGTCTTAGAGGAATTTGCTGTGAATGTTCACAATAGCCTGTTAAATCATTTTAGAGGGAAAAAACCAAATTGCTGTTTATTTGCTGATTATTTTGAAAGTTTAAAGCCCAAAGTGGTAAGAAAGTAACTTTCAGTAGAAAAACTATTCCAAACATTTAGCCTATCTTCCAAAGAACTTTCAGAGAATACAGCACAATTGCTAAACACATCCATGAATGAGATAAAAACAGGCAAGAGGGGTGGTTGTGGGATAGAGGGGTTAGAGAAAGTTTATTCTTTGAATATGTTTCAGTGATGAGGTGGATGATGGAAATTGCTTAAAAGTGGATGATATGTTGAACGTTAGGAATTAGTTGGACACTTAATGTGCAAACACTGAAGACCATGTTCAAAGGTAATGGAACAGATCAACCATTCTCCTTTCATATTTGAAAAAATTTCCTTGAATGACTTCCTTCAGGGCTTTATTTTTCTTGTTGTTGTTGTTCGGTCTCCATGTCTGACTCTTCGTGACCCCGTGCACAGCAGCATGACAGGCTTCCCTGTCCTTTACCATCTCCCGGAGCTTGCTCAAACTCATGTTTATTGAATCAGTGATGCCATCCAGGCTTCCCTGGTCATCCAACTATCTTGTCCTCTGTCGCCAACTTTTCCTCCTGCTCTCAATCTTTCCCAGTATCAGGGTCTTTTCCAATGAGTTGGCTCTTCGCATCAGCTGTGAAGTAATTAACTGAAGTATTGGAGAAGTATTGGAGCTTCAGCACCAGTCTTTCCAGTGAATATTCAGGACTGATTTCCTTTAAGATTGACTGGTTGGATCTCTTTGCTGTTCAGGGGACTCTCAAGAGTCTTCAACACCACAGTTTGAAAGCATCAATTCTACATTGCTCACCTTCTTTATGGTCCAATTCTCACATCTGAACATGACTACTGGGAAAACAATAGCTCTGAGCAATAGCTCAACAAAGGTGTATACAGACTTTTGTTGGCAAAGTGATGTCTCTTTTTTTTTTTAAATTATGCTGTCTAGGTTGGTCATGGCTTTAAAAGGAGCAAGCATCTTTTAATTTCATGGCTGCAGTCACTGTCTGCAGTGATTTTGGAGCCTAAGAAAAGAAAATCTGTCACTGTTTCCATTTTTTCGCTTTCTATTTGCCATGAAATGATGGGACCAGATGCCGTGATTTTCATTTTTTGAATGTTGAGTTTAAAGCCAGCTTTTTTACTATCCTCTTTCACATTCATCAAGAGACTCTAGTTCTTCTTCCCTTTCTGCCATAAGTGTGGTGTTATCTGCATATCTGAGGTTATTGATATTTCTCCCAGCAATCTTGATTCCAGCTTGTGCTTCATCCAGCCCAGTGTTTCTCATGAGGAACTCTGCATATAAGTTAAATAAGCAGGGTGACAATATACAGCCTTGACGTACTCCTTTCCCAACTTTGAACCAGTCTGTCATTTCATGTCCAGTTCTAACTGTTTCTTCTTGCCTGCATATAGGTTTCTCAGGAGACAGGTAAGGTGGTCTGGTATTCCCATCTCAAAGAATTTTGACCTTGTTTGTGGTGATCCACACAGTCAAAGGGTTTAGTATAGTCAATGAAGCAGAAGGAGATGTTTTTCTGGAATTTCTTTGCTCTTTTAATAATCTAAGAGATGTTGGCAATTTGGATTCTGGTTCTTCTGCCTTTTCTAAACCCAGCTGTACATCTGGAAGTTCTTGGTTCACATAGTGCTGAAGCCTAGCTTGAAGGAGTTTGAGCATTACCTTGCTAGCACATGAAATGAGCACAACTGTACAGCAGTTTGAATATACCTTGGCATTGTCTTTCTTTGGGATTGGAATGAAAACTGACCTTTCCAGTCCTGTGGCCACTGATGAGATTTCCAAATTTGGTGACATATTGAGTGCAGCACTTTCACAGCATCATCTTTTAGGATTTGAAATAGCTGAGCTATTCCAGGATATCTGGCTCTAGGTGAGTGATCACACCTTTGTGGTTATCTAGGTCATGAAGATCTTTTTTTCTATAGTTCTTCTGTGTATTCTTGCCACCTCTTTTTAATCTCTTCTGTTTCTGTTAGGTCCTTACCATTTCTGTCCTTTATTGTGCCCATCCTTGCATGAAATCTTCCCCTGATACCTCCAATTTTCCTGAAGAAATCTCTAGTCTTTCCCATTTTACTGTTTAGGGCTTCTGTAGCCAAAATTATTTCATCTAATCCAATCATTATAGCATTTAAAAGGTATCTAGCTCTCATTTTGCTTAACATGGGATTGTAGATGTACATTTGTATGTGTATGCTAAGTCACTTCAGTTATGTCTGACTCTTTGTGACACTATGGACTATAGTCCCCCAGGTTCCACTGTCCATGGGATTCTCCAGGCAAGAATACTGGAGTGGGGTGCCATTTCCTCCTCCAGGGGATCTTCCCGACCTGGGGATCAAATCTGCATCTCTTAAGTCTCCTGCATTGGCAGGTGGATTCTTTACCACTAGCACCACCTGGGAAGCCCCTAAGTATTGATATATATGCACTTCCAGAATAAAGAACTATTAAGGAACAAACTGATTTTATTTGATGATTCAGGAGTCAGCATTCCATCTAGCAACTAGAAGCGTATTTTGAGGGGTTTATACAGAATTGAAAGTCTTTATAGGAAGAAAAGTAGGGCAAGGAATCTCTTAGTAAGAGAAAAAAAATATTTGTAGGCCAGGACATTGTTGGGGATGGGGATGGGGGGATGGCAAGGGTTTTTATCACACAGATTGCCTCTTCCACTAGGGCAATAGAGAGGGTCAGTGTGACAGATCACCTTATTGAAGCTGATCAGAAAATTTTTAGACTGGTTGATTAAGATTACTTACCTACAGAAAGTCAAAACTGCAATTAAGTCTTGATTTGCTATTGAAACCCAGCAGGAATCTGTGGGGGGCTTCCCAAGTGCAGGACTCTATGGGGGGCTTCCCAAGTACAGAGCCCATTACCTGTCCCCCTTCTCTTCCTGAGTACTAAGGGGCAGATTCAAATGGTTGCTAATCAGGGAAGGGAGAGGGTGCAGAGACAAAGGAGAAGCAGTGAGAAACAACAGTGCAGCCTTTAAAGCACTGTCCTAGCTCCTCCTCAAGGAATATATATATATTTGAGTGCTTCTTCAGGAACTAAGGCACCCATCCAAGTGAAGGATGGTAACTTCAGGCTGAGCACAAGCTTCCCGGAGCACCACCTTGTTCAGTTCAGTTCAGTTCAGTTCAGTTCAGTTCAGTCGCTCTGTCGTGTCCGACTCTTTGCGACCCCATGAATCACAGCACGCCAGGCCTCCCTGTCCATCACCATCTCCCGGAGTCCACTCAGACTCACATCCATTGAGTCCGTGATGCCATCCAGCCATCTCATCCTCTGTCATCCCCTTCTCTTCCTGACCCCAATCCCTCCCAAGCATCAGAGTCTTTTCCAATGAGTCAACTCTTCGCATGAGGTGGCCAAAGTACTGGAGTTTCAGCTTTAGCGTCATTCCTTCCAAAGAAATTCCAGGGCTCATCTCCTTCAGAATGGACTGGTTGGATCTCCTTGCAGTTCCAGGGACTCTCAAGAGTCTTCTCCAACACCACAGTTCAAAAGCATCAATTCTTCGGCACTCAGCTTTCTTCACAGTCCAACTCTCACATTCATACATGACTACTGGAAAAACCATAGCCTTGACTAGACAGACCTTTGTTGACAAAGTAATGTCTCTGCTTTTAAATATGCTATCTAGGTTTTACCTCACCACCAACCAATCAGAACAAAGTCACACACCCTGCAGCCCTTGCCCCAAATTTTGCCTATGAAAACCTCTCTCCCAAAACCATTGGGGAGTTTGGGAGTTTTGACCATGAGCCACCTGCTTCTCCTTATTTGGGCCTGCAAAACTTCCCTTGCTCAAAACTCTGATGTTTCGTTTTGTTTGTTTGGCCTCCCTGTGCATCAGGCACACAAATTTGTGTTGGATAACACTGTTATGGTAGGTAAATGACTATATGTGGGGCCTGTGATTTCTGTTATGTCTCTTTTAACAGACCTTTGTGAAATGAAAATATCTCCTGCCATGTTGATCAACAAGAAATGTCACAGCCATCAACGAGTTCTGGCCTCCAAATGTGAATGAGGTCTCCCAAAACACTGATCCAGCAGATGCCACCATCCCCCACAGTGACTGCTGAGGAGCTGGGGGAATGCAAGAAGCAAGGTGAACAAAGAGACAGGATTGGTCCCAGATAGCTGAGGTGCCTATGAAAGGAATGAACTCAGTGAGCCCAGAGGCTTGTGTCTTCCCATATGCAGAATGTTAAACTCCTTAACTTGATACCTGATCTTTGATGATCAGACTGCCTGTTCCCTTTGTTGCAAACTTGTATACAGCCTGACTCCCCCCTTGCTTCCTTGGAGCAGTTTTCTCAGAGCTACTGAGATGCTGTCTCTTGGACTCGGAGACTCTGAGACTCCTAAACATTACCACCAAATAAAATAACTCACTTCTTTCAGGTTGTGACTATATTTTTAGCCGACACCTTTAAATGTGTACATGCTGGACCTTTGTTATTTCTTCTCCTTGAATGGGAGATTAGCAAATGCATGCACAACATTATAAATCAACTATACGCCATTAAAAAAAAAAAAAGCTAATGCTTTTAGCAAAGAAAACACATGGGCTAAATCTTAGACTAACTGGCATAAGTCAAAAAAGGGAAGGAGGCTATCCTGAAGCACAGAGATCATGGAGATTGTGTTACCATATTCAGCTCATTCTTAACACAGTATAGGGATCCATGGGGCTCTTATTAAAATCTGCATTAAATCATGTCATTTCCCAAACATGGTAATAGCTTCCCATATTAAGACAAAGCATTTACAATACCTTCTAACCCCCTTTTATCTCACTTTCCCTCTGTTCCCTTTGCTTGAGCCACAGGCCTTATTATTCCTCAAAAAGGCCACTGAAACTACCTCCTCAAAACTGTTAAAAGAAAATCAACTGACTACATTTTAAAGCTCCATTTGACTTCACTGAATGATTCGTGAATTGATCAGCATCCTCTAGTGAGTAGTGGTGGGCTTCATAAAGGGCAAGGGTTTTACAAAGGAGACAAGGAAGTCATAAATGAAAGAAGTCATTTCAGGTCAGATCATTCAGCCAGCCTATGGTGGATGAAAGGGGTCTATGGGGCAGATGACCTCATCTTCCTTTGGGGGATGGAGAAGGCCCTTGTGATGTTACCTCATTGGTGTTGATTAGAAAATTTCTGACTGAGTGGTTAAGGCTACATGTCTGGGAGACATGGAAACTTCAGTGAGGTTAGTGGTGTGGCCTAGCAAAACTGACTCCATTTAGGGCCTAAGGTTGTTGCTTTTTTGTTTGTTTGTTTTGCTTTTAAACAGTACCTCTGTGTTTACTGGTGAGGGTAGGAAAAATATTACTGCTTCTACCCTTCTAAGTTCTGGGCTGAGACACCCATACAATAAAAGGCAGACTAATAAGAGAAAGACAAACAGAAGTTTCATAGCATGTATACCTGGGAGATGCCCAGGAAAACTGAGTATCTAACTCCTGATATTGGCCTAAACCATCACCTTAAATGTCATGTCCAACTGAAAACAAAAGAAGATGGGGGTAGAAGTAGGGGAGGCCTGTTAATGGGATGTTGCCAGGAAATACACAATAGACAAGGGTAAGTTTATTATGCAGATGTAAGTTCACATGTTCTTCATTGAGACGAATTTCTAGAGATACAATCATCCCTTCTTGCTTCCAGTACAGGGGGGTAACAGGCTTACAAATGGAGCCTTCCCTTATACACGTAAATGTCTCTTACAAAAGGGTAACTTTTATTTGATTTTAAGAGCTTCTCATCTATCTTCTGCTTCTTAAAAATAATCAGCCTAAAATAATCCTTATGCCAAATCATCCTTAGGCCCAATCCTTCTGCTCCTTTACACCTGAATTAATCAAAACTCAGACTTAATCTTGATTTTAAAAAATTTTTAATTGAAAAATGAATCTTCACAGCATACTGCAAAACAATACGAAGTGTTCCTGTGGTCCTCCCTAGTACAAATCCTTTCCATACCCTCCCCCCACCACCTCCCATTTCAAAAAGTCCAGGCCTTTTAAGACAAAAAAACCACAAGTTGCTAAACTTGCTTGGTAAGAATTCTGATGGACTCTGATTCAATTTAGGAAATATTTGTCCTTAAGGAATCTCGAGTTGCTTTAGGATAAGGGACTGTGAAGTATTACTTTCTGGCAGATGTTTTTTAGGACAACAAGTAATCAAAAGATCAGATTGCATCCAGGCTGAGACATACATAAGTCACACTTCCTCAGAGACCTCCTTCCTCCACTTTAGAGAGCTCTCATGCAATACCAAATCCATTTTGATTTTACTTGTGCAGAAATAAAAAGGTTGACTCAAACATTCTTTCTTTGTTATGCTAACTTTACTTATAATTTTAGAATAAAATCTCTCAAACGAAATACTATTTATGTGGGGTAGAGATAAATTGGGAGATTGGGATTGACATATACACACTACTATTTATAAAATAGATACCTACCAAGGACCTACTGTATAGCATAGTAAATGCTACTCAATACTCTGTAATGACCTTTATGGGAATACAATCTAAAAAAAGAGTGGATATGTATTCTTGCCTGGAGAATCCAAAGGACAGAGGAGACTGGCAGGAGACTACAGTCCATAGGTTTGCAAAGAGTTGGACACAACTGAAGCAATTTAGCACACACACATGTATATGTATAAATGATTCACTTTGCTGTATACCTGAAACTAACACAACACTACACTTCAATAAAAAGTAATTTAAAAAAACACATTGAGCTACTACTTTATACTCACTAGAATAACTATCATATTACTTCACACACAATAGGATAAATAGGCTATGATAAAAAATAAAAACAAATGTCAGCTGGGATGTGGAGAAACTGGGACCCTTGTACATTGCTGGTAGGAATGTAAATAGTTTGGTAATTCTTCAAAATGTTAAATGTAGAGTTACCATATGATCTAGAAGAACAGAAGATATGCTGACTCATATCTGGAGTACACTAATGTTCATGTTCATAGCAGCATTATTCACAACAACCAAATGGGGGAAACAACCCAAATGTCCCTCAACTGATGAATGGGTAAACAAATGTGGTCTATCCACATAATGGAATATAATTCAGCAAGAAATAGGAATGAAGTACTGATACATGCTACAATGGACTTCCTAGGTGGCTTAGTGGTAAAGAATCTGCCTGCTAATGCAAAAGACACAAGTTTGATCCCTGAGTTTGGGAAGATTCCCTGGAGTAGGAAATGGCAACCCACTCCAGTATTCTTGTCAGGAAAATTCCATTGACAGAGGAACCTGGTGGGCTACAATTCATGGGGTCACAAAGAGTCAGACGACTAAGCATGCATGCACATGCTACAACATGAGTGATCCTTGAAAACATTATACTAAGTGAAAGAAGCCAGTCACAAAAGGTCACAAATTATATGATTCCCTTAGGAAATGTCCAGAAAAGGCAAACCCATAAGTAGATTAGTGCTTCTCAACTGGACATGGAACAACAGACTGGTTCCAAATAGGAAAAGGAGTACGTCAAGGCTGTATACTGTCACCCTGCTTATTTAACTTCTATGCAGAGTACATCATGAGAAACGCTGGGCTGGAAGAAGCACAAGCTGGAATCAAGATTGCCAGGAGAAATATCAATAACCTCAGATATGCAGATGACATCACCCTTATGGCAGAAAGTGAAGAGGAACTAAAAAAGCCTCTTGATGAAAGTGAAAGAGGAGAGGGAAAAAGTTGGCCTAAAGTTCAACATTCAGAAAACGAAGATCATGGCATCTGGTGCCATCACTTCATGGCAAATAGATGGGGAAGCAGTGGAAACAGTATCAGACTTTAATTTTTGGGGCTCCAAAATCACTGCAGATGGTGACTGTAGCCATGAAATTAAAAGACACTTACTCCTTGGAAGGAAAGTTATAACCAACTGAGATAGCATATTGAAAAGCAGAGACATTACTTTGCCAACAAAGGTCCATCTAGTCAAGCCTATGGTTTTACCAGTGGTCATGTATGGATGTGAGAGTTGGACTGTGAAGAAAGCTGAGTGTCAAAGAATTGATGCTTTTGAACTGTGGTATTAGAGAAGACTCTTGAGAGTCCCTTGGACTGCAAGGAGGTCCAACCAGGTCCAACTGGACTCCTGAAGGAGATCAGTCCTGGGTGTTGATTGGAAGGACTGATGCTAAAGCTGAAACTCCAATACTTTGGCCACCTCATGAGAAGAGTTGACTCATTGGAAAAGAATCTGATGCTGGGAGGGATTGGGGGCAGGAGGAGAAGGGGACGACAGAGGATGAGATGGCTGGATGGCAACTCAATGAACATGAGTTTGAGTAGTCTTGGGTTGGTGATGGAAAGGGAGGCCTAGCATGCTGCGACTCATGGGGTCACAAAGAGTTAGACATGACTGAGCGACTGAACTGAGCTGAACTGAACTGAAGGGCCTAGGGGCAGCAGTGGACAGGGGAGGAAGGGAGAGTGACATGAAAATGTTTAGGAATTAGCAATGACTGCACAGCTTTGTGAATATACTAAAACCCACTAAACTGTACACATTGAAATGATGAATATGATGGTATTATCTTGATTTTTAAAAAAGATTCATGTGGATGTATAGCAGAAATCTAATCAATATTATAAAGCAATTATCCTTCAATTAAATATAAATTTTAAAAGATTCCAACCCACGAGTCAGAGAGTAAACATTTAACCACTATTCTATACTACCAACTGTGTAATTATGTAGTATTTCTATCCTCTATTGTATTATTTACTCCTTTCAATTGTTTTTCCAGGTTGGTGATGTCCTGTCCAGGTTTTGCAAAACCTGGGATATCTCTAATGATCAATGGGTGTCAGAAAATTATCAGCTCCCAATTTTTATTCATTTAAAAATTATAAGACCCTTAAAAAATATTTGACTCATAGCACAAAATATCTTTAGGAAGTACGAGAGGAAGAGGTATGACAAAAAATAAAATAATGGCAGTGCTACAACTTTGAAAAATACTATTTTGTAATTTTCTATGTGCTCTGATTTTTATAAAATGTATTTTACACATATGAATATATAAGTATATACATATCTTCAGTAAAAATGTATTCTGCTTTTTTTACTTAGAAACTTACATTTTCATACATTCAGCATTTTTGATAGTGACCCATTGGCCAGTCAATTCAATGTTATGTAATTTGTTTAGATCTCAGTTTCTCAACCAGGGATTGAACCCAGGCCATGGCAGTGAAAGCTCAGAATCTTAACTACTAGGCCACCACAAAACCACACCACTTTCAATTTTAAACTTTTATAAGCTAATGAAAAGTTAAGTCACTAGCACTGAACAAAGGTGATGATGATTTTTCAAATATTCTCTACCATGATTTTCTTGTCGCCTTTGCTGGCTCCTACTCCTCTACTAGATGTGCTCCAAGTACTGCAGTGCCTCCAAATTCAATTTTTATATTTTCATTTTACTTTTATTATTCTGATGATCTTATATAGTCACACAGCCTTAAACGTATCTATACGCAGATTACTACCAAGTGTATGACTCGAGCCCATTCCTCTCTTCTGACTTTTGGGCTTCTATATCCACCAGACTATTCAATATTCACTTGTGCCTCTACTGGAAATCTCAAGTATAAAGTGTTCAAAACTGAGATTCTCTCTTTATTGCATAATACAATTCTAGGAACCATGTTGACATGAATGCCATGTTGAAACCAAGCATGACCCTGTGGGGTTCTTGAGCATAGAAGCCTTTCTGTATCCCCATTTCTTTTCTTTTAAATTTATTTATTTATTTTAATTGGAGGCTAATTACTTTACAATATTGTAGTGGGTTTTGGCATACTTTGACATGAATCAGCCACGGGTGTACATGTGTCCCCCATCCTGAACCCCCCCCCACCTCCCTCCCCACTCCATCCCTCAAGGTTGTCCCAGTGCACTGGCTTTGAGTGCCCTGTTTCATGCATCAAACCTGGACTGGCGATCTATTTCACATATGGTAATATACATGTTTCAATGCTATTCTCAAATCATCCCACCCTCACCTTCTTCCACAGAGTCCAAACATTTGTTTTTATATCTGTGTCTCTTTTGCTGTCTCACATATAGGGCCATCATTACCATCTTTCTAAATCCCATATATATGTGTTAATATACTGGATTGGTGGTTTTCTTTCTGACCTACTTCACTCTGTATAATAGGCTCCAGTTTCATCCACCTCATTAGAAGTGAGTCAAATGTGTTCTTTTTATTAGCTGAGTAATATTCCATTGTGCATATGTACCACAGGTTTCTTATCCATTTCTTGTTTATAGAGAATAGACTCTAGCCTCCATGCCTTCCCTGAGTTGCAAAGGGCAGATTTGGACAGCTGTTAATCAGGGAAGGAAAGGGATGCAGAAGTAAGGAAGGGGCAGCCAAGAAAAACTAGTATAGCCTTGGGTCAGGTCCTGATTCCATTTCGAGGGATACACACAACAGTATAATTAAGCTCTTCAGCAGAACTAAAACTGGTAATAAATGGAAGATGTTATTATTCTTCACTCCAGAGAAGACCACCTGAAGCCAGGTTAAAGGAACCAGAGAAGTGTATCAGGAGACTACCTGAGACCAGAATAAAGAAGTGCAGGCCTTGCACACACCCTAATCCTTGTCAACAACCCAGCCCTTGAACCACTGTTATAAAACACTTCACCAAGTTCTCCCAGGTTGGGGGACACAGTTTTTGAGAGGCATGAACCTGCTGTGTCCCACTTTGCCTGGCAAAGCAATAAAACTGCTCTTTCTCTCCTTCACTGCAAACTCTTTCTCCAAGATTCAATTCAGCACCAATGCACAGAGTCTGAGTTTTTTATATCACTGTGAATATTGATTGATAGTGCAGAACAGTACAGTGCATAGCCATTCACACAGATTGCAAAGTTAGTATACCCCTGCTATTGTACAATAGGGCATCTGTGTTCACCACTTCCACTGATATGAGGCTAGTCCAAGCAACCATAAATTTTTGCCTGGAATGCTATAATAACTTCATAAAAGGCTCCCCTAAATCCATAAAATACACATCTCATCCCATCATTCTTGTGCTCAGAACATTCTAGATTTCCATCTCAATCACAGCAACAGTTATATATTCAGCAAGGTCTAGCCTTTCCCTCATCACCCCTTTTAACTATATCTCCTACTACTCTTCCACTTGTTCACTCTGCTCTAATCATCAGTTTCTTTATTTCCTGAGTAAGCCTGTCATGATCTTGTGCTATTTCATTCTGAAATAATCTCACCCCAGACATCTGCATAGTTTCCTATCTCAGTTTAAGTCTTAATGTGACTGTGACTTTCTCAATGGGCCCTTGTTTCTCATCCTCTCTAAATTCTCAGTAACCTTTCCCCTTTATACTTATTATTACTCTCTAACATATTATATATTTTATTTCTTTATTTTCTCTCTTACATCCTAAGATGTAATTTCCATGAGGGCAGATATTTTTGCCTGTTTTGGTCACTCACCTTTCCAAAGTTGGGGTTTGAAATCCATATGTTGGGTTAAACAATGTTTATAACTTTGTAAATATAAGTCTTTCTACTGTATGCAACTGAAAGGAATCCAAAATGATATGACCATCAATTTACTAACCTGTGATAAAGTGATTTAGGAACAAAATGGGTGTTCAGCTTCTCTTCACTCTCAGGAAGAACATTATCAAAATAGCTTGAAAAACATCACCTATAAAAATAATATGCAAATATATTAGAGAGACCATTTCACCAACATATAGGTTCTTCTCTATCTTCACTCATTGATTTAATTACTACATAGATATTTTTGGTATTTACTAGAGTGTCAAAGGAAATATTAGATGTCTATCATAAAAGAACACAGCATATCATATGGTATAAATTTTATTGGGAAAACTTACAGGGAGAAAGCTACAGTGAACAACTCAATATTCTGGATCTGGCATAGCTGGAAGTACCATGAAAATGATCCAAAAGAAAAAACTCTACCCACCATGTTGCTTAGTATATTTATAGGAAAAGTACATGAGTAGTTTATTTAGTTAATTACATAGAAATGGAAGCTTCTATTTTTAAAAAAAATTGAAGTATAACTGACTCACAATATTATATTAGTTCCAGGTTACAACATGGTAATTTGATATTTTTATACATTATAAAATTATTTTGTTTAAAGAAGCTTGTCAAATAGCAAGTCTTAGAGGAGACCTACCCTCCTCAGCAGTTTGGATAAATCAATAGAGCCATATAGTTTTTTTTATAAGTGGGCACCCACCAGTTTGAGAACTTGGGCAAATGTTAGCCTTAACTGAAGTTATCTTTCCATTTCACAATGGAAATTTCTGGGACTTATTATACTACATGGGATCTTAATTGACAGAGAAACTATGGTCAGTTGGAAATGTTAGGTTGGTTAGTAAACATTTTTCTTATGTGAGATGATCTGTTTCTATTGGGTCCACTAAGATGCAAGGCATTTCACTTTAAAAATCATATAACAGATAACAATTTTAAATATCTATCCACCCAACATAGGAGCACCTCTATACATAGAACAAACACTAACAAACATAAAAGGAGAAATTGACAGTAACACAGTAGTAGTGGGAGACTTTAACACCCCACTCACACCAATGGACAGATCATCAAAACAGAAAATTAATAAGGAAACACAAGTCTTAAGTGATACATTAGATGAGATGGATCTCACTGATATCGTCAGGACATTCCATCCAAATGCAGAAGAATACACCTTCTTCTCAAGTGTACATGGAACATTCTCCAGAACGGACCACATCTTGGATCACAAACCAAACCTCAGTAAATTTAAGAAAATTGAAATCATACCAAGCATCTTCTCTGACCACAACACTATGAGACTAGATATCGATTACAAGAAAAAAAAAATGTAAGAAACATAAACACGTGGAGATTAAACAACATGTTTCTAAATAACCAACTGGTTACTGCAGAAACTAAAAGGAAATTTAAAAAAAAATTTAGAAACAAATGACAATGAAAACACGACAACTCAAAACCTATGGGATGCAGCAAAAGCAGTTCTAAGAGGGAATTTTCTAGAAATATAATCCTACCTTAAGAAATAAGAAAAATATCGAACAGAAAACCTAACTTTACATCTAAAACAACTGGAAAAAGAAGACAAAAAAAAAGTAGTAGAAGGAAAGAAATCATAAAGACATAAAGATCTGAGCAGAAATAAATGAAAAAGAAATGAAAAAAACAATAGTAAAGATTAATAAAACCAAAAGCTGTTTCTTTGAGAAGATAAACAAAATTGACAAGCCTGTAGCCAGAATCATTAAGAAAAAAAGAGAGAAGAATCAAATCAACAAAATTAGAAATGAAAAAGGAGAGGTTACAACAGACAATGCAGAAATACAAAGGATTATAAGAGACTATTATGAACAACTATATGGCAATAAAATGGATAAACTGGAAGAAATGGACAGATTCTTAGAAAAGTTCAATGTTTCAAGACTGAACCAGGAAGAAATTGAAATTATGAACAACCCAATTACAAGCACTGAAATTGAAGCTATGATCAAATGTCTCCTGCAAAACAAAAGTCCAGGACCAGGTGGCTTCACAGGAGAATTCTATCAAACATTTAGTGAAGACACTTCTAAAACTCTTTCAAAAAATTGCAGAGGAAGACTTCCAAACTCATTCTATGAGGCCACCATCACCCTGCTACCAAAACCAGACAAAGACAACACACAAAAAGAAAACAACAGGCCAATATCACTGATGAATATAGATGCAAAAATCCTCAACAAAATTTTAGCAGACAGAATTCAGCAACACATCAAAAAGCTTATACACCATGATCAAGTTGGGTTTATTCCAGGAACGCAAGGATTCTTCATATACACGAATCAGTCAATGTGATACACCATATTAACAAATTGAAAGATAAAAACCATATGATCATCTCAATAGATGAGGAAAAAGCTTTTGACAAAATTCAGCACCCAGTTATGATTAAAACTCCTCAAAAAATGGGCATAAAAGGAACCTACCTCAACATAGTAAAGGCCATATATGATAAGCCTACAGCAAACATTATTCTCAATGGTGAAAAACTGAAAGTATTCCCCCTAAGATTAGGAACAAGACAAGGGTGTCCACTGTCACCACTATTATTCAACATATTCTGAAAGTCCTAGCTACAGCAATCAGAGAAGAAAAAGAAATAAAAGGAATGCAGATTGGGAAAGAAGAAGTAAAGCTCTCACTGTTTGCAGATGACATGATACTGTACATAGAAAACCCTAAAGACAGTATGAGAAAATTACTAGAGCTAATCAGCGAATTTAGCAAGGTTGCAGGACACAAAATCAACACACAGAAGTCACTTGCATTTCTATATACTAACAATGACAAATCAGAGAGAGAAATTAAAGAATCAATCCCATTCCCCACTGTAACAAAAAGAATTAAATAACTAGGAATAAACTTACCTAAGGACACAAAAGACCTGTAAACAGAAAATTATAAGATACTAATGAAAGAAATCAAAGATGACATATACAGATGCAGAGATATTCCATGCTCCTGGGTAGGAAGAATCAACATTGTGAAAATGACTATACTACCAAATGCAATCTACAGATCCAATGCAATCCCTATCAAATTACCAATGGCATTTTTCACAGAACTAGAACAAAAAATTTTACAATTGATATGAAAACACAAAAGACCCTGAATAGCCAAGGCAATCTTGAGAAAGAAGAATGGAGCTGGGGGAATCAACCTTCCTGACCAGATTATACTACAAAGCTACAGTTATGAAGACGGTATGGTACTGGCACAAAAACAGAAATATAGACCAATGGAACAAGATAGAAAGCCCAGAAATAAAGCCATGCACCTATGGGTACCTTATTTTTGACAAAGAAGGCAAGAATATACAATGGGGCAAAGACAGCCTCTTCAAGAAATGGTGCTGGGAAAACTGGACAGCTATGTGTAAAACTGGAATTAGAACACTTCCTGACACTATACACAAAGATAAACTCAGAATGTATTGAAGATCTAAATGGAAGACCAGAAACTAAAACTCTTAGAGGAAAACAAATGCAGAACACTCAATAACATAAATCAAATCAAGATCCTCTATGACCCACCTCCTAGAGTAACAGAAATAAAAACAAAAGTAAATAAGTGGGACCTGATTAAATTTAAAAGTTTTTGCATAGAAAACAAAACAAAACAAAAAACTATAAGCAAGGTGAAAAGACAACCCTCAGAATGGGAGAAAATAATTGCAAATGAAACATCTGATAAAGGATTAATTCCAAAATATACAATGAGGTCATACAACTCAATGACAGAAAAACAAACAACCCAGTCAAAAAGTGGGAAAAAGACCTAAACAGACATTTCTCCAAAGAAGACATGCAGATAGCTAACAAACACATGAAAAGATGCTCAACATCACTCATTATTAGAGAAATGCAAATCAAAACTACAATGAGATATCACCTCAGACCAGTCAGAATGGCCATCATCAAAAAGTCTACAAACAATAAATGCTGGAGTGGGTGTGGAGAAAAGGGAACACTCTTGCACTGTTGGTGGGAATGTATATTGATACAGTCACTTTGGAAGATGGTCAGGGGATTCCTTAAAAACTAAGAATAAAACCACTATGTGACCCAGCAAACCCACGCCTAGTCATACACCCTGAAGAAATCAAAATTGAAAAAACACATGTATCCCATTATTCATTACAACACTATTTAAAATAGCTAGAACATGGAAGCAACCTAGATGTACATTGACAGCTGAATGGATAAAAAAGTGTGGTACATATATACAATGGAATACTACTCAGCCATAAAAAGGAACACATTTGAGTCAGTTCTGACGAGGTGAATAACCTAGAAATGATTATACAGAGTGAAGTGAGTCAGAAAGAGAAAGATAAATATCGTATTCTAACACATATATACGGAATCTAGAAAAATGTTACTGAAGAATTTATTTACAGGGCAGCAGTGGAGAAACAGACATAGAGGACATGGGGAGAGGGGAGGAGAGGGTGAGACGTATGGAAAGAGTAACATGGAAAGTTATATTACCATATGTAAAATAGACAGCCAATGGGAATTTGCTGCATGTCTCAGGAAACTCAAACAGGGGCTCTGTATCAACCTAGAGGGGTGGGATATTGAAGGAAATGGAAGGAAGGTTCAAAAGGGAGAGGATATATGTATACCCATGGCTGATTCATGTTGAGGTTTGACAGAAAACAACAAAATTCTGTAAAAAAAAAATCCTTCAATAAAAAAATAAATTAGAAGGAAAAAAATCATATAACAAGACAGTCTATTAAACCTGTACATGAAAGTGCATATTAGAATGACTGGTTTATGGTAGACACTCAGTAATGTATTCATTAATTCTAGAGATGAAACAGAAGAAATGGGGTTGTTGATGAGAATGTAGCAAGGAATTTTCTACATGCTTAGCACATCTTATTTCATTCATTTCTCATACCAACTCTGTGATGTATCTCCTATTATTGTTATCCCTATTTCATATATGATGAGTTTGAGGCTCAGAAAATTATCTCAAATCACACAATTTTTAAGTAAAATGGTTATAAACCAAACCCTGGCATGTTTCTTCCAAAGTCTACACTCAACCACCAGGTATACTGCCTCCCAATTTCCTTCCATAAATTGTTCAGTAAGATAATATTAAGAGGCAAATAAATCTTTATTTTTTTTCTTTCTGTGGTAAAAATAAACTACAGAAATATTGGGTTTTGTGCAAAAAGGGAAGTAGTTTCTTGTGAGTTTCATATTTGTATTATCCTATATTGTTGTGAAGAAAATAGTGAGGAAATGAGGATCTGCTTCCCTGACTGTAGTAACTTAATTAAAAGCAAAGTCATTTAAATTTTCTTTCCCCCTTTCTATTAATATCAAAGGGGTCAGTTGACCACTTCACTTCTCAGGAGTTTATATTAATGAGTAAATGGCTGTAATAGGTTTGAAAAGTTTAGAGGAAAGACAGTATACAGAATGAATCATAAATTGCTATAATAATTTACATTCTTAGATTTAAAACCCTTCAAAAAGGTAAACATGCACTGATGAAAAGCACACAGAAGAGGAAAATGTTACGTCTGAACACAGGGAGGAAACTAAATGCTTAAAAATGGAAGTTGTCAGGGTCTTGGGAAATACATAACTGAATCTGGGAAGATTTTAAAGGTTAATAAAAAGTTTATCTCCTACTTTTGCCTTTTGGGGAATCAATGTAAATTACTGACATAGTTATAGAATATATCATGGTGTTTAATGGGGTCATTAAATCAATATTTATCTACAATAATAAAGATAATTATATTTATGTGAAAGTTGCTCAGTCATGTCTGACTCTTTGTGACCCCATGGACTATACAGTCCATGGAATTCTCCAGGCCAGAATCCTGGAATGGGTAGCCTTTCCTTTCTCCAGGGTATCTTCACAACCCAGGGATCAAACCCATATTGCAAGCAGATTCGTTACCAGCTGAGCCACAGGGGAAGCCCAAGATTACTGCGTGGGTAGCCTATCCCTTCTCTAGAGGATCTTCCCAACCCAGGAACCAGACCGGGGCCTCCTGCATTTCAGGCGGATTCTTTACCAACTGAGCTATGAGGGGAATACAGTCAATCAATCCACAGAGATGTTGCAGGTTCAATTCCAGACCACCACAATAGAGCAAATCTTGCAGCTGAGTGAGTCATAAGAATCTTTTGGCTTCCCAGTGTATATGAAAGTTTTGTTTACACTATACTATAGTCTAGTGAGTGGGCAAAAGCCCTATGTTTAGAAAAACAATGCACATACCTCAATTAAAAATTATTTTATTGCTCACAAATCCTAACCATCATCTGAATCTTCAGTGACTTGTATCAGCAACATCAAAGATCATTAGTCACAGATCACCATAATGAATATGATAATGAAGAAGTTTGAAATATGGAGAGAATGATCAAAACGTGATACAGAGAGAGGAAAAATTTTTTGGAGGAAAAAAAAATCATCTGCTGTACAATAATGTGAAGCACAATAAAATGTGGTACACCTTTAATTGTTAACTTTGGACTTTAGCATTGGTTAATAATTAGTTATTTTAAATACAATGATAATTGAATTTAAGTAATTTTTTTCCTTTCAGAATCATTTAAAAAACTCATCTATATACATATTTATTCACAAATTAATGAGGTTGCCTGCCATCATCTAAAAGTATTGGGATTAAAATGGATATAAAGTAATCAGAGAATACAAGAAAGGAAAAAGTTAGTTTACATTAGAAAATGCATTTTTAAATATGTAAAGAGGAAAGAATGAAAGACAAATTGGTGATATAATCTGAGAAGATACCTTTTCATAGATTTATGGGAAATTATAGTTTTAAATTTTGGTATTTTCTTAATTGCAACTAATTAATATAACATTTATCATTTTAATAATTTTGAGTGGCATTAAATACACTTATATTCTTATGCAACAATCATCATTATTCATCACCATATCTTTTTTATCTTACAAAACTGAACCTATGTACCCATTAAACAACAACTCTTCGTTCCTCACTCCCCTAAACCTTGGAAACACCATTCTGCTTTCTGCCTCTATTAACTACTCTAGGTACTTAATATAAGCTGATTCTTATAGCACTTACCCATTTGTGCCTGTTTGATTTCACTTAGCATAATGTTTTCAAGGTTCACCCATGTTGTAGCATGTATCAGCATGTCCATCATTTTCAAAGCAGAGACGTATTGCATTCTGCATATATGACACGTTTTGTTTATTCATCTGTCAACAAACACACTGTTATATATCAATTATATCTCAATAAAGCTGGAAATAATAACCAGAAATGAAACAATAATTCAGACTTAATACTTTTATAAAAACTTTGTATATATTCATATACTCTCTCAGGAAAGCAATGTAATCTTCATTAATTTAAGGTTAACCAAATGAGACTCTGAACGAAAACTATTTTCTTATAGAAAACTATTTTCTTATAGAAATTAATGTTTCTAATGTTAAGTCTATTCCAAGGCACTTTTAGAAATCTGGAACATATATACCTTGCTCCTTCTATCTCTGCTTTCCTTCCTTCCTCTCTTCTCTTTCTTTCCTTTTCTTCTTTCCTACTTTCCTTCCTTTCTTCTTTGCTTCCCTCTTTCCTTCTCTTTGTTCATCCTCTCATCCCAGGTTATACTAAAATAGCAAACTGTCCACTTATCAAAGTCCAGCCTAAAATATCCTCATCTTGGGGATGAGACATCTTCATTCTAACAACTCATATTGTGTAATATCTTAATATTGTTTCCTAGTTGCATTTTAAACTGAAGATAAAAGCAAAATAAATAAAAGATATAAAATATATTAAGTGTCTGATTATGTACATGGAATTTAGTAGACTCAATTAGAAACCTAATAGAGAAACATTATATCCACATCAAAACAAAACAAAAACAAATAACCACATGAAAATCTCTTTATTATGCTATGAGGGAGAAAAAATTTCCACCCTACAGATTATTTTGAGTTGAAAACAATCAAGGTCCAAAAGACTCACAAAGTAATTTTGACCTTTTGCCAATAATAGAGGGCAAGTTCCCAGAAAAGAGAGCTCACCGGGGATCACTGTAAAATAATATGTGTAAATGTGCCAAAGACTGGACAGGGATTCTAGAGATCAGAATCTACTCAGTGTCCTATTGTCTCCATCCGTCTGTGCTTGTGCTCAGTTGTGTCTGACTCTTTGCAACCCTGCGGACTGTACCCCGCCAGGTTCCTCTAACCATGGGATCCTCCAGGCAAGACTTCTGGGGTGAGTTGCTGTGCCCTCCTCCAGGGGATCTTCCTGACCCAGGGATTGAACTTGTATCTCCTGTATTGCAAGTGGATTCTGTCCTGCTAAGCCATCAGGGAAGCTTGTCTCTATATGGGTCAGCAAACATTTGCTCAACAAACTTTTGCTTTTTGATCTCTCTATGAATTGCCTCCCTATCCTTTCGAGTCTCAAACCATCATCCCCAATATCCTCTTTTGTCTTGGGCTGAAGATGATGGTAAAGTGAAAGAGAAGAGTGAAAAAGCTGGCTTAAAACTCAACCTTCAAAAATGGAAGATCATGGAATTTGGTCCCATCCCTTCATGCAAATAGATGGGGAAACAATGGAAATAGTGACAGATTTTATTTTCTTAGGCTCCAAAATCACTGCAGATGGTGACTGCAATCATGAAATTAAAAGACACTTGCTTCTTGGAAGAAAAGCTATAACCAACCTAGACAGCATATTGAAAAGCAGAGACATTACTTTGCCAACAAAGGTCTGTCTAGTCAAGACTATGGTTTTTCCAGTAGTCATGTATGGATGTGAGAGTTGGACCATAAAGAAAGCTGAGTGCTGAAGAACTGATGCTTTTGAACTGTGGTGTTGGAGAAGACTCTAGAGAGTCCCTTGGAACAAGGAGATCCAACCAGTTCATCCGAAAGGAAATCAGTCAGGAATATTCATTGGAAGGGCTGATGCTAAAGCTGAAACTCCAATACTTTGGCACCTGATGCAAAGAACTGACTCATTAGAAAAGGCCCTGATGCTGGGAAAGATTGAAGGCAGGAGAAGGAGACAACAGAGAATGAGATGGTTGCAAGCTCTGGGAATTGGTGATGGACAGGGAAGCCTGGTGTGCTGCAGTCCATGGGGTCGCAATGAGTCAGACACAACTGAGCAACTTAACTGAACTGACTGAAGGTGATAGCAAGTTACCCAGTTCTCCTGTGTCTCTCCCATATATACACATTCTTAAAAAGTTTTATTTCTCCTGTTAATTTATCTCATGTTAATTTAATTATTACATCAGCCACAAGAACCTAGAACGGTACAGGGAATCTTTTTTCCTCTTCAACAATGCTCATTCAGAATATCAGTAGTAACATTATAGGATGCAGAGACATTATCACATTGCATCTTATCTAAGGATAATTGGGTAGCAGGCCAGTGTTAATCCTTTAATTAATGACACATTAGGTGATACAGGAAAATCCCTCTAATAAATGTGTGGAGATGGTGGGATAATCTGAGTTACAAGGCAGTTGTTGATAGGATACTTGCATATTACTGTATACATTTTGACTTCCTAATTAAAGGCTATTCAGACAATATGCAAATAATACATTCCAAGAGTAAATATACAATAGAAATGCAAAATGATGAAGCAATCTCCTATTAAATTGACCAGAAATTGATGTAGGTGCTTTCATTTGCTTTATTTAGTATTAAAGTCTTGACTTTTTGTGATTGATTTGTTTTAAGGTTAACTATTCCATACACAGCAGTTATTCAATAAATAATGTTGACTGACAGATGGTTAAATGTTAGAATGTGCTTCATCCTTACAGGCAAATAGACACCTGGTGATTGATCATGGCCAAATATTCTTTAAAATACATTTTGTGCATGTTTCAGAATAATTATTTGCTAAGTTTAATTCTGAATTTAAAATGGTTTATAACTATCATTAATTATCATTACTGTTTAAAATTCTATTTTTAAAATTTGTCAAGATATACAAGGTGGTTTTTCTTCTGCTATTGTTGTAGTAAATTCCAGGAGAGTTAACTCTAAAAAGATTGCTACTTAATCATTAATGAGAAAATCAGCAGATTCTCTGTTTATTTCTTTTAACTCATGAAGCTGAGATAAATTATATGAAGTCCATTTCCTCACAAGGTAAGCTGGTGTTTGATAATTTTAACCATGATTTTTCCCAACATGGCAATAACTCTCTCAGGATTCTACTCTTTAAAGCACTAGGAACCTATTAGCTCCATATTGTGAAGATAATTCATGTGCATGTAAATATCCTCATTTAAATGATTCACTTCATTTCTTCCAGTATGTAGAGTTCAGAGGAACTATGTTCTTTGGAAATAAATTCATGCCAGAACCCCAGGCATGGTTACTCAGTGAACAAACATATTGGACAGAAAAGGTTAATATAGGTGACTTATTTTTTACAACATTCAATGGCCTCTTTTATTCAGACATTTTCACAATTTACATTTGGGTGCTTGGAGATAAAAACTACATCGAGATAATATTTTATTTTAAACCATTGATTTAATAATATTTTATTTGAGTAAAAACTTCTCAAATTAACTAGTCAGGTCAGCTTCCAAACGGACATTAGAATAATAATATTAAAACAAAGCATAGAAAATTAGGTAAAATAATCAAAAGGCTACACTTGTGATGTGGAAAACAGTAATATGTAAATAACATGTCAGTCATACTTACATGGTGATGTTCTTAATATCATTGCAAGAGTATTTGTTCAGACAACATGTGATACATTCTGGTACATTCTCCCCCTCCCCATCATAAACTAATGACACATGGCTGTTTTTCAAAAGACAGTTAACTAAAACTTTCCCTGAAATTCCCTTTCAAGACACCAGATGGTGCTCTGAATTATGAATTGGTTCTAAATAAAGAATTCTTTGGAAATGCCAGAGAGTAATAGCACCAAAGAAAATTTTTAGATGATCTAGCCACTACTCTCCTCCTACTCCCACATTTAACAAATGAATAATTTCTAAAAAGTTAAAATCCAGGTGACATTAGCAATGTCCTCCAGCTTTCTAATGACCCATCTGGGCAGAAATCCAATGATCCTGATACCCAGTTGTTTGAATTAGTTTTCATTATTTTGTGCTAAGGATCCTATTTCTGCACTCACTGCTACAGGGGACTGTTTATACAATATGTGATAGGAAATTGCACTATGTGGATATCTGTGTGTACATGTGTGTTTGTGTCGAACTAAAAACAAAACCTCAGGTGATTTTCTTCCATCATTATATCAACCTCATGTTAATCAATTCAACAACATTTAAATAAAAAGCTTATATCATTTCAAAAGATTTTTTTACTAAGTTGTACTACATAAATAACTTCGTTTTCAGGTAATATTATTTTGTAGAATTCTACTTCCCAAAAGAATTTAGCTAGAATGTGTAAATCATTTATTCCATGTTTACTGATAAACATATGATACTTTAAAACATATTTCCAATAAGAACTTAGGAATCATCATGCAAGGTTTGGGCCATTCTGTGTACCACCAAAACTCTATGCTGTCTCAATGAACACATCTAATAGGCATCATGGAGGAAATATTTTAAGAGGAGATATGATTCCTCCCCGGTGTCATTTTAATGCAGTTTCAAACATACTAGCTCACCATTCTCTAATAATTGGTCTTTCTTACATGGACTTATCAGTGATTTTTGGTTTGTTGTTCTGTTTGTTTTCTCATCTGCAAGGTCTCTTGTAATATTAGAGAAAGCTCTCACAGCCATTTTTCAAAAAGATGATGGATTAGTTTTTCTCAGTCACAAGCCTTAGGAAGTATCTATTTAGCATAAGCAAAAATTTGAAAGGGAGTGGAGGAGGGTCACAAATCAATGAAAAAAACCAAATGATATATTATGAAGTATAGGCAGGGAGACCCACTTTCAAGGAGGGTTGTAACAAGGAGATGGGAAATCTGGGGTCTAGGAATCCTGCGTTTGCAGGCTGGTATTTTTGAGTGCAAAAGCATGAGTGCATTGAATTAAATTAGAATGTAATGACATGTATCCTTAATTAGAATTATGATATTCATTTTCATCTATTCTTTATCATGGCATCATCAATTCCCTAAAGATAAAATATTTAATAATTTTCTGCAATTTATCAGATATTGCATCTCTTTCATCTCACTGTATCAATGAGTTCCTAAAATACGTGGAAATTTGATTTGATTTAGCAAAAATAGTATACAAATGTGAAGGGGACTTGAATAGACATTTTTCCAAAGAAGACGTAAAGAATGATCTATGGGCACATAAAATGATGCTCAACATCACTAATCTGGGAAACGTAAATAAAACCACAGTGAGATATCACTTCATACCTGTTAGAATGGCCAGTATCAAAAACAACAAATAAGTGTTGGTGAGAATGTGGAGAAAATGTACTGTTGGTGGGAAATATAAATTGGTGCAGCCACGATGGGAATTAGTATGGAGATTCCTCAAAAAATTAAAAATAGAACTATCATATGATTCAACAGCTTCACTCCTGAGTATTTATACAAAGAAAAAAAAAAAACACTAGTTATAAAAAATACGGACTTCTCTTGTGGTCCAGTGGCTAAGACTCTGCACTCCCAAAGTAGAGGGCCCGGGTTCTATCCTTAGTCACTGATCCCACATGCTGCAACTAAGATTTTGTTCACATGCTGCAATCTTTTAGCATGCTAAAAGATTCTGTATGCTGCAACTAAAGAACCCACATGCCACAACACAGACAGAAAATCCTGTGTGCCGCAACTAAGACCCAGCTCAGGCAAATAAATAAATAAATTTTAAAATAAAACAAAAAATATATGCACTCTTATGCTCAGTTCAGTTCAGTCGCTCAGCTGTGTCCAACTCTTTGTGACCCCATGGACTGCAGCACACCAGGCCTCCTTGTCCATCACCAATTCCCGGAGTCTACTCAAACTCATGTCCATTGATTGTCCATCACCAATTCCCGGAGTCTACTCAAACTCATGTCCATTGAGTCGGTAATGCCATTTAACCATGTCATCCTCTGTCATCCCCTTCTCCTGCCTTCAATCTTTCCCAGCATCAGGGTCTTTTCCAATGAGTCAGCTCTTCACATCAGGTGGCCAAAGTATTGGAGTTTCAGCTTCAGAATCAGTCCTTCCAATGACTATTCAGGACCGATTTCCTTTAGGATGGACTGGTTGGATCTCCTTGCAGTCCAAGGGACTCTCAAGAGTCTTCTCCAACACCACAGTTCAAAAGGATCAATTCTTCGGTGCTCAACTTTCTTTATAATCCAACTCTCACATCCATACATGACCAATGGGAAAATCATAGTCTTGACTAGATGGACCGTTGTTGGCAAAGTAATATCTCTGCTTTTTAATATGCTGTCTAGTTTGGTCATAACTTTTCTTCTGAGGAGCAAGCATCTTTTAATTTCATGGCTGCAGTCACCATCTATAGTGATTTTCATCATTATTTAAAATAGCCAAGATATGGAAGGAATCTAAGTGCCCATCAATAGATGAATGACAAAGAAGATTCGGTATATCTCATTGTATACACTTTGGGGCTTCCCTGGAGGCTCAGATGGTAAAGAATCTGCCTGCAGTGCAGGAGACCTGGCTTTGATCCTAGATCCGTAAGATCCCATGGAGGAGGAAATGGCTACTCACTCCAGTATTCTTGCCTGGAGAATCCCATGGACAGAGGTGCCTGGCGGGCTACAGTCCATGGGGTCGCATACTTTACTCAGCCATAAAGAAGAATCAAATCTTCCCATTTGCAACAACATGGGTGGACCCAGAGGATGTTATGTAGTGAAATAAGCCAGACAGAGAAAGACAAATACTGTATGCTTTCACTTGCATGCAGAATCTAAAACATAAAGCAAATGAACAAATATATCCAAAAAGAAACAGAGTATAGATACGGAGAACAATCAGGTGGTTGCCAGAGGGGTTGGAGGTTGAGGGGCTTGAAAGAAATAGACGAGAGGGATTAAGAGATACAAACTTCCAGTTGCAAAATGAATGAGTTAAGGGTATGAAATGTACAGCATGGGGAATATAGTCAGTAACTATGTAATATCTCAGTATACTGACATATTTTAACTATATTTTTAGTGGTAATCATTTTGAAATGTATAGAAGTATTGAATCACCATGTTGTGTGTAACAGGAACTAACATAGTGTTGTAGGTGAATTTATACTTCAAAAAAACCAAACTCATAGGAAAAGAGATTTGTGGCTTCCAGCGGCAGGGTGGTAGGGGGTGGGGGAATTGGATGAAATTGGTCAAAAGGTACAAACTCCTACTATAAGATAAATAAATATGAGGGACATGATATACAACATGATAAATACAATTAACATTGCTGTATGTTTCATATAAGAGCTGCTAAGAGAGTAAATCCTTAGAGTCCTCATCATAAGGAAAATTTCTTGTTTTTTTTCTATCTATATGAGATGGATGTTCACTAAACTTATTGTGGTAATCTTTTCATAATATACACAAGTTAAATCACTATGCTATATACCTTAAACTTACACAGTGCTATATGCCAATTATATCTCAATAAAACTAAAAGAAGAAAAAAAGAAAAATCATACACAGGCATTGACAACTTTGCAAGGCAGAACACACATGTATTGCAACAGTCCTTATAGATCGCCTATGACTGTGAGCTTACATTGAAACACTTGTTTTGAAAGTAACTAATTTAGCATCACATTAATAGTCATATTATAAAAAGGATGATGTACAAATAATTTTCAGTGAAGGGCATTCTTGTGTCATTAGGGAAACGCTCTTTCTAAGTGTCAAACCATTATAGTTAGAAGCTGTCACTAAGAAGGTAGCCATCTGTCATTATTTATTGTTGAAAGGAACATTAGTTGACATTGCTTAAGTGAACTCTAAGCATTTCTCACTCTTGTTTAGTCATTATGTCTACAATTGGCCATTTGCATAAAAGCCCACTGGCATAAGTCTAACAAAATTTTAAAATTAGATTTTATTTCATGCACTATTTGAATTTCTTTTAATAAAAAAAAGGAAGCAAGAGCTACCAAAAGTAGTTTTTTTCTCTTTGGGAATATTGCCTAGTTTATGACCATGAATACTAGTAGATGACAAGTCAATAAGTTTTACCATGTGCAGCTTCTAAAATCCATCACTAAATCTGAGTAAACTCTGTGTGTATCATTTCAGGATATAGTACCAACAAGAACTATTCTATTTTAGGAATAATACTAGCAACTAGAGAAAGGGGGAATATATGATCATAAATACAACCTTAACTTGAACATAGAAAAGAGAACGTTTAGGATGACTACAAAATATTCAATTTTTTTTTTAATTACAGGATCCAAAATGGTTCATTTCTTTGCCCTGAGTACTTCTATCCTTTTTCATTTGGAAGTCTTTTGCCTTTCATTCTATTCATCTTCTCCCAATTTTATATCCTTAAGATAAATTTTAGAAATATAACCAATTATCTGTTAAATAGTTGGTCTTGTCAAACTGATAGGCAGGAAGGGGGAAATATTGCTCACTGCTAAAGTTCTACTTACTTATTAATGACAGGGTAGGTTACTATATTTTCTGTGTATGAATTACTTCACCCAAGGTGGAGAGCCTGGCAGACAGAAATGGGATGAAAGGCAAGCTTTCAAAATGCCACTTAAAAACCCCATGACTCAGATTCCATTTGTTCGAGAAATGGTTTTGAAACGTTTAACTTTTATTTTACAAAGAGCTTGGAGGGAGACAAAATAGCACGACTAGTAAGCATCTTTTCTAGGGTTCCACATGGAACATTACTGGGAAATCTGTTCCATTATTCATTACCTGTGAGATTTGGGGCAAGACATTTCATATTCGTGAACCCTCATATTCTAATCTAAAAAGGGGTTAAAAATTATTACTCAGTAATGTTATCTTGAGGATAAGCTATATTAAGTACTTAGAGTAGCTCACACAGTTGGCACTAAATAATTGGTAGCTAATAATATTTTACTAGTGATATAAATATTGTGTGTTCAGAAAAATTGCAGTTATCCAATGGACAATATTGTATATAGTCAACAGTTTGTATTTAGTTTTGTTCTCTTTGTTATGAAGCTTATATTTTATGAACTACAAGAAGAGTTTAGATACAGTATATTCATCGTTGGGCTTTCCTGGTGGCTTAGAAGGTAAAGAATCTGCCTGCAATGCAGGAGACCTGGGTTCAATCCCTGGGTAGGGAAGATCCCCTGAAAAAGGGAATGGCTACCCAGTCCAGTATTCTTGCCTGGAGAATTACACGGACAGGGGAACCTGGCAGGCTACAGTCCATGGGGTCACAAAGAGTCAGATACAACTGAGCAATGAGGCACATATTCATATTTATGCTTTGTGCTGTGCTGTGCTTAGTCACTCAGTTGTGTCCAACTCTTTGTGACTCCGGGGACTGTAGCCCACCAGGCTCCTCTGTCCATGGGATTTCCCAGGCAAGAATACTGGAGTGGGTAGCCATTCCCTTCTCCAGGAGATATTTAAGACCCAGGGATGGAACCCAGATCTCCCACAATGCAGATGGACTCTTTACTACCTGAGTCATTGGGAACCCCAAGAAAACTGGAGTGAGTAGCCTATCCTTTCTCCAGGAGAACTTCCCAACCCAGGAATTGAGTTGGGGTATCCTGCATTGCAGGTCGATTATTTACCAGCTGAGCTTCCAGGGAAGCCCATTATGCTTTGTGATTGATTTTATAGCTACATAACCATTTTTTATAATTTACCTATTACCATATGTTTAGGGAACACTCCCAGTTTCTATTTAACTGCTATGCAGAATACATCATGCAGAATGCTGGGTTGGATGAAGCACAAGCTGGAATCAAGATTGCTGGGAGAAAATATCAATAACCTGAGATACACAAATGACACCATCTTTATGGAAGAAAGCAAAGAAGAACTGAAGAGCCTCTTGATGAAAGTGAAAGAGGAGAGTAAAAAAATTGGCTTAAAACTCAACATTCAGAAAACTAAGATTATGGCATCTGATCCCATCACTTCATGGCAGATAGTTGGGGAAACAGTGAGAGATTTTCTTTTGGGGGGCTCCAAAATCACTGCAGATGGTGACTGCAGCCATGAAATTAAAAGATGCTTGTTCCTTGGAAGAAAAGCTATGACCAACCTAGACAGCATACTGAAAAGCAGAGACATTACTTTGCCAACAAAGGTCTGTCTAGTCAAAGTTATGGTTATTCCAATGGTCATGTATGGATGTGAGAGTTGAACTATGAAGAAAGTTGAGCGCTGAAGAATTGATGCTTTTGAACTGTGGTGTTGGAGAAGACTCTTGAGAGTCCCTTGGACTGCAAAGAGATCAAACCAGGCCATCCTAAAGGAAATCAGTCCTGAATATTCATTGGAAGGACTGATGCTGAAGCTGAAACTCCAATACTTTGGCCACCTGATGCGAAGAACTAACTCATTGGAAGGCATACTGATGCTGGAAAAGATTGAAGGCAGGAGGAGAAGGGGACAACAGAGGATGAGATGATTGGATGGCATTGTCGACTTGATGGACATGAGTTTTAGCAAGCTCCAGGAGTTGGTGATGGACAGGGAAGCCTGGCATGCTGCAGTCCATAGGTCGCAAAGACTTGGACATGACTGAGTGACTGAACTGAACTGAACCCAGCTTCTAACACTGCCCCCCTCGGGCACAGGGCACAGGATGTAACAAACCATCAGTCACTGTTGAGTCTTTTCCTGTTCACATCAGCGTGGCAGATGTCAAATAACCTCCCTTCCCTCTCACCCAAAAAAATGAACAAGAGAGAAAAAACCCAGGTAGACTGTAAGTGGTCTCCCAACATTCACTACAAATCCTGACTAATCACTATTTTCCAATGCAGACAAGATTATCAGATTTTGTCACCTACCTATTTCTACCCCTTCAGTGGTTCTTACTGATTTTAGGGACAGGAACAAAACCTTGAGGCCAACACTCTACTTGTCTTCTCACTGACAAGAGGCCAGCCATATTGTATGTACTTCTTCCCATTCCTCAAAAATCTTCACGCTCCCTGCTGCCATAATGATTTTTTCTCATGCTATTCCCTCTAATTGAAATACTCTTCTAAGTTTCTCCTCATTTAGCTCACTCATATTCATCTGATACTGACTATTTCCCCCAGTGAATCTATCACAGATCATATACTACACTCAAGTCCAGAACCTTTCCCTCTCACAGGATCACATTCCTTTTCTTCACCAAAAAAGACATAACAATTAGGTCTGGAATTTCCCTGGTGGTCCAGTGGCTAACACTCCATGCATCCAATGCAGGGGGCCCAGGTTCAATCCCTGGTCAGGGAACTAGATCCCACACACTGCAACTAAGATCTGGCATGTTGCTAAATAAATAAATAAATATTTAAAAAAAAACAAAAAAATTGATTAAGCTTTCATTAAATATGATATGTGTGTATGGATTTTAAATTTTCCAGATATCTAAAATTTTCAGATAGGAGCCCTATAGCTGGGACAGTACATCAAGATGAATGTGGATTATTTAAGTAGACAGCAATCAGCATCTCTCCTGCTTCTGAAAACAGAATCTATTCTTAAGAACACTTCTGTTACCATACCACCCAGCAATGCTATCCCTAGGCATATGTCTAAGGTAAATGAAAGCATATTCCACACAAAAATTTGTACAATAATTTTCACAGAAGCTTTATTTCTAATGGCCCCAAACTGGGAACGATTAAATGGCCATCAACTGGTGAATCAAAACAAAAGTGGCATATCAATATGACAAGGTACTTTCCAGCAAGAAAAGGGAATGAAATTTTGATACATGCAACAACGTGGCTGAAGTTCAAAAACATTACGCAAAGTCAAAAAAATCCAAACATAAGAGACTATATATTGTAAGATTCCATTTATATGACATGTCCAGAGGAGGCAGATTTATAGAAACAGAAAGTAGATTAGTAGTCACCTGGGTCTAGACATGATAATGAAGATTAAATATAAATGGGCATGAGGGAATCTTATTTGAAGCATTAAATTGTTCTAAAATTTGTTTGTGGTGATGGTCGCATCATTCAGTAAAGTTACCGAAAATTACTGAAAATATGAAAAATTGAAGTTAGGGGAAAAATAATGAGAGTAATGCAATGCATGTAAAGCATCTTGCACATCAGGTATAGAGTAAAAAGGTCATTAAACCTTGGCTAAAGGTATTTTTTAAAAACAATTCCACTGTTCATATGTGTACACCAACTTTGCCACTAAATGTCAAGATATGATGAAAACAAATGTCTGTTCTTCAAAGCTGACTTTGTCTCTGTGTAATTACTCCTTATAAATGTGTTTCTTATAAACCATAGCTGTAGGACAAATAAAGAATTAGCCACTGTGATTGTCTTGGAGAGAAAGCAATACATGTCTTCAGTTAACTATAATACAAAACTGTATATATTGTTTCTTTTTCTAAAAAAATTGCAATTGAAATATAGTAGATTTACAATATCATGTTAGTTTCAGGTGTACCACAATGTGCGATCTATATCTATATCTATATATATCATATCTCTCTATATATTCCTTTTCAAGTTCTTTTCCCTTATTGGTTATTACAAAATATTGAGTAGACGTCCCTGTGCTATACAGTAGGTCCCTGTTGATTATCTATTTGATATATATATCATTGTGTATAAGTTAATCCCAACATCCTAATTTTCCCTCCCCCATAAAAAGCAGAGACATCACTTTGTCAACAGAGGTCCATCTAGTCAAGGCCATGGTTTTTCCTGTGGTCATGTATGGATGTGAGAGCTGAACTATAAAGAAAGCTGAGTGCCGAAGAATTGATGCTTTTGAACTGTGGTGTTGGAGAAGACTCTTGAGAGTCCCTTGGACTGCAAGGAGATCCAATCAGTCCATCTTAAAGGAGATCAGTCCTGGGTGTTCGTTGGAAGGACTGATGTGGAAGCTGAAACTCCAATACTTTGGCCACCTGATGTGAAGAGCTGACTCATTGGAAAAGACCCTGATGCTGGGAAAGATTGAGGGCAGGAGGAGAAGTGGATGACAGAAGATGAGATGGTTGGGTGGCATCACTGACTCAATGGACATGGGTTTGAGTAGACTCCGGGAGTTGGTGATGGACAGGGAGGCCTGGCGTGCTGCGGTTCATGGGGTCACAAAGAGTCGGACACAACTGAGCGACTGAATTGACTGAACTGAACCCCTCTTTCCTCTAAGGAAAAACACAAAACTGTCAGTTTGTTTTCTATGTCTGTGAGTCTATTTCTGTTTACAAAACAGTATTTGATTGACACCAGGATAGTGGTTATGCTGTTTATTATCAATTTTTACTTATTAAATATACTAGCTAAGACTAAACTGAAGCAATACTATAATTGAACTAAGCCCTCTAATATATACATACCCATATACTCACATTAATTCACTCATACATATACAACTCTGTTCACTCATTAACCATATGTGTGACTCTCCCAATAAAATCTTTCACAATTATCAATGACTCTAACAGCAATGAAGATAATTCTTAAACAAATCTTGCTTCTCAGTTTCAGGATCTTCCTTCCATGAGTATTTCCTAAGCCACCAATCCACAATCACACACTAACATAGTCATTACTAATATATGCTTGCTCATCCTTCAATAATATGAGCTTCGGACATCTCACTCTCTAAAGATTACTTCTTCCAGTACCCTGACTGCATCATTTTCTTGAACTTGTGAGAACCAAAATATATTAATGTTACCATATTTTACATGCTTCCCACTCCTCTAAGTCAACTATAATAACCTTGCTTTCAACCTTATCCAGTTTAGATTCCACAATAAAATCTTATGATAAGTGCTCTACATGCCCCCTCAATTTAATCCTTTCTGACTTCCCCTCCACTCCCAATTATACTTGCCTGAAATCTTGAGTTGAAACAGCTTGGAGGTAGGACCTGAAATACGATAATGTTAATGGGGGTTTGGAATGGACTGGAAGTTATCACTAAAATAAGTAGATGAGTTATGATTACAGCACCACAATACCTGACTCAACTGCTACAGTGATTGGGAAATAGTACTTGAGATGGGTTTAAAAAAATCAAACAGAGAAGACCCAGCTCTCTAAAATATTTTTAAATTCTGTCATATATAATTTAATGTACATGTTAAACTTAAAAGTTATTTCTTTTTATGGTGAGTAACTTGAGAAATACAAACACATTTCCAAGAGTCACCAAGTCAAGGATAGAAACCTAAATTTAGTCTCCAATGTACACTGTTGAGGAACACAGTATTATAATCATTTTGATTTCTACTTGCTTCCCCCCAAGGGTAAGAAAATACTGGTTTCAGTTCTAACTGGTTTCAAGTGTATTATATGAAATAGTGTCAGTACAGTTACCATGTAAGTATTTTCCTAAAATCTGAGAACCTGGCTAAATATATTTGTTTCTTGACATCTAGTATAAAGCCAACTATGAGTGAGTTCCATCTGCTTTAGGCTTTTGCCGCATAATGAATGTCATTTAGTGACAGCTTAATTCTGTTGTGATGATTATCTCAAACCTGAATTTCATGGCAATACAGACAGGCTCTCTCATTTACCTTTATATGCCCAATAGAATGTATAATTACAGTTGGGATTAGCCTAATCCATTCTCTACCTAATGAGCTGAACTAATATTAAACCCAAAATGGAAAGAAATTCAGCATATTTTAACTCTTTTTCACTCTGGCATGATTTTCTTTTTATAGCTTCACTTAGCTTGATCCATTACCACCCTCCCTTTCATTCTGGCACACATTCTAAATTAATTCACTTCATAATTTCATGAGTTGAAGTCAATGGCATTTGACCTGGAAATAAAAATGTTATGATTATCAAACCACAAGAAGGCAACTGGCAATTTGAATTTCTGTATTTGCATTATAATACACATGTAGAGAGAACATTTGGATGACAATGATTTATTTGTAGATGAAATAGTTTCTCTAAAGGAGATTGGATTTTAAAAGCCTGAGATGGTTGAAACAGATTACCTTTATTATTGACATCAAACACAAAGTATTATTCTATGAATTCTATAGTAAAAGTCATATAATAAAGGATAAATAAATAATGTACTTAAAATGAGTCTCTTTTATTTCTGATGCACCCACCTCTTACAAAATATGGTTCTGATAGGTTAAAAGAAAATCAGAAATTGGTCACTTAGAAAGCATCCAAATTTTAGAAACAAACCAATTAACATTTATTTAAATAACATGTATATAATGTGTAAAGTGATCATCTAAGCATGGAACAAGTGACACTAAAACATATAATAGTTCCTGTTTTAAATAAGTTCTGAGCTAGTTGTTCGTATAAGAGATATAAATACTTCAAGGTAATTATAATGGAAAATGCAGAACACTTGAACAGGCAAAATATTATGTAATAAATGAATAAACAATATATTCAGCTAGATTTAAAGATAGATTTAACTACATAGAAATAAATATTAGGATTTCCCTGGTGTCCCAGTGTTTAAGAATCCACCTGCCAATGCAGGGGTCACAGGTTTGATTCCTGCTCCGGGAAGATTCCACATGGAACTGGGCAACTATGCCCAGGCTCCACCACTACTGAAGCCCAAGCACCACAACTACCGAAGCTCGTGCATCACAACTTGAAGCCTGTGCCCCTACACTCGTGCTCTGCAACAAGAGAAGCCACCGCAATGAGAATCCCATGCATCACAACTAGAAAGTAGCCCCAGTTCCCTGCAACTAGAGAAAGCCCATGCACAGCAATGAAGACCTAGTACAGCCATAAATAATACATAAAATTTTATAAAATGTTAAAATAAATAAACAAATACTACTCACTATTGTTTCATTTCAGGTAATAATGTTTGAGTAGCTTCTTTTCAGAATCACTTTCCTGCAGAAAACCATTATCAACTCTGGTGTAAAAACTACCTGAAGGCACTAAAGAAGGGCCAGTTCAGTTCAGTTCAGTTCAGTCGCTCTGTCGTGTCCAACTCTTTGCGACCCCATGAATCGCAGCACGCCAGGCCTGCCTGTCCATCACCATCTCCCAGAGTTCACTCAGACTCATGTCCATCGAGTCTGTGATGCCATCCAGCCATCTCAACCTCGGTTGTTCCCTTCTCCTCCTGCCCCCAATCTCTCCCAGCATCAGAGTCTTTTCCAATGAGTTAACTCTTCGCATGAGGTGGCCAAAGTCCTGGAGCTTCAGCTTTAGCATCATTCCTTCCAAAGAAATCCCAGGGTTGATCTCCTTCAGAATGGACTGGTTGGATCTCCTTGCAGTCCAAGGGACTCTCAAGAGTCTTCTCCAACACCACAGTTCAAAAGCATCAATTCTTCGGCGCTCAGCCTTCTTCACAGTCCAACTCTCACATCCATACATGACCACAGGAAAAACCATAGCCTTGACTAGACGGACCTTAGTCAGCAAAGTAATGTCTCTGCTTTTGAATATACTATCTAGGTTGGTCATAACTTTTCTTCCAAGGAGTAAGCGTCTTTTAATTTCATGGCTGCAGTCACCATCTGCAGTGATTTTGGAGCCCCAAAAAATAAAGTCTGACACTGTTTCCACTTTTTCCCCATCTATTTCCCATGAAGTGATGGGACCAGATGCCATGATCTTCATTTTCTGAATGTTGAGCTTTAAGCCAACTTTTTCCCTCTCCTCTTTCACTTTCAAGAGGCTTTTTAGCTCCTCTTCACTTTCTGCCAATAGGGTGGTGTCATCTGCATATCTGAGGTTATTGATATTTCTCCTGGCAATCTTGGTTACAGCTTGTGTTTCTTCCAGCCCAGCGTTTCTCATGATGTACTCTGCATATAAGTTAAATAAGCAGGGTGACAATATACAGCCTTGACGTACTCCTTTTCCTATTTGGAACCAGTCTGTTGTTCCATGTCCAGTTCTAACTGTTGCTTCCTGACCTGCATACAGATTTTTCAAGAGGCAGGTTAGGTGGTCTGGTATTCCCATCTCTTTCAGGATTCTCCACAGTTTATTGTGATCCACACAGTCAAAGGCTTTGGCGTAGTCAATAAAGCAGAAATAGATATTTTTCTGGAACTCTCTTGCTTTTTCCATGATCCAGCAGATGTTGGCAATTTAATCTCTGGTTCCTCTGCCTTTTCTAAAACCGGCTTGAACATCAGGGAGTTCACGGTTCATGTATTGCTGAAGTCTGGCTTGGAGAATTTTGAGCATTACTTTACTAGCATGTGAGAAGGGCCAGAATTAAATAAAACCTGGAGGAAAGGGAAGTGCTTTGAGTAAAATTCCTGAATAATAAGACTTGCCTGAGGGCACTTCCCAGTTTCTCTGAGGCTGCCAGAAGGAAAGGAGTGGTACTGGCTATAGGAAGAGTTTCTCGTGTACTGAAACAGCTGAAAAGTGATGGGCAAGTCTGGAAGGAGGGAGCCAAAGAAGGGACAGTTCTCAAATACACAGATAAATTTTTCTTATACTCGTGGATAGTCCCTGAATGTGGCATAAGTTGGAAAGTATGAAATAGCAGAAAGGTTGAACAAACTAAGCAGTTTCAACTTCTGCCCATCATGGAGTTAAGGGTTATGGTGAGGTGCTGGCAGGTACAGACTTGGGATTCAAATGATTCAAATTAACTTTTAGCTAGAACAAGAATAAGAGAGAGTGATCAGAATCTCTACAGTATCTCATCCACAATATACACTATATAACAAAATTTTGCTCATTATGTGAGAAATAGGACTCAAGAGAAAAAGTCCAAAATGTACCAAAACCCGACAGCTAACAGATACTTATTTAGGAAGTATGGAATGTTTTTTCCCTAAGATTGAGAAGAAGACAGTCTACTCTCTATGCAATCTGAACTGAAGTTATTAGTTACTGGAAGAAAATAAAAAAAGAAATAACATTAAGACTAGAAAAGAAGTAAAATTGAATTTATTCACAGATGACATGTAAAAAACCTTAAGGAATTCATTTAAAAACTTCAAAATATAAGTGATTTTAACAAGGTCATGGGATAGAAGATTGATATACAAATATAATTTGTACTTTTATACACTAGCAATAAAAAAGAAAAACAACATTTTTAATACCTAGAAATACTTAATATCCTGATAAAGGAATGTAGTAAAAGATGTTTAAGATCTTAACCATAAAAACAACAAAACATTGAGAAGAAAACATAATGGAGATTAGAATAAATGATGAAATACCTTGTCTATGGGATTTGAAGAGACTTGATATTGTCAATTTGTCAATTCTCTCCCAATTGACATATAGATTAAATTTAATCTGAATAATAATCCAAGCAGGACATTTTACATAAGTTAATGTATTGAATCTAAAATGTATATGAAGATATAGAGGATTAATATAAACTTTCAGAAGTAAAACTACACTGGAGGACTTTTACTACCTGACTTACTGACCAGTATAAACTTAGGGTAATCATTACATAATGAAAGACAATACTTCAGTGCAATAGAATGGAGAGTGCGGAAATAGACGCTCACTTATATAGATAAATGATATATGACCAAGGCACTCATATGTACACACGTGCGTGTGTGCATGCACACACATACATACATATCAATACAAAAAGGAAAGTCTTTCCAACAAACAATGTTGGAATAACATCCATAAGGAAACTACATACACCCTGATCTTTACCTAACAATCTCTATAAAAATTAACATAAGATAGAGCACAGACCTAACTATAAAAAAGTTAAATAAAACTTCATAAATAAAATGGCTTCCCAGGTGGCTCAGTGGTAAAGAATCGCTTGCCGATGCAGGAGATAAGGGTTCAATCCCTGGGTTGGGAAGATCTTCTGGAGCAGGAAATGTCAACCCACTCCAGTATTCTTACCTGGAAAATTTAATGGTCAGAGGAGCCTGGCGGGCTACAGTCTATGGGGTCACAAAAAGTTGGACACAACTTAGTGATTGAGCACACACACACATAAAACATAGGAGCATTATCTTCACTAACTTGGAGTAGGCAAAGCTTTCTTAGCGAAGACACAGAAAAACAAAACCCCACAATAGATTTAAAAAATATACTTTAGCTTTCAACAAAACTGCAAAGTTTGTTCATCTAAATACAATTAAGAAAATTAATTGGTAAACCACATTCCAGGAGAAATTATCTGCAAATTGCATGTGTGACAAAGCATTGGTGTTCAGAGTATACAAAGTGTACACATGAAAGTTTTCTTGCTTTTAGTACCAGAGAATTCCCTCAAATGTTAATAAAATCATATAATATATCTAATTTTTAGAGAATCCTCCATCCTGTTTTCCAAACTTGCTGAACCAGTTTACATGTCCACCAACAATGCACAAGAACTCTCTTCTCCATGTTTTGGCCAGCATTTACCTTGTCTTGTTTTCATTCATTTTTTCCTTTTTTACTGAGGTGTACTTGACTTACAGTATTATAGAACTTTCAGGTATACAACATAGTGACTCACAATTTTTAAGGATTATACTCCACTTATAGTTGTTATAAAATACTGGCTATGTTCCCTGTGCTGTATAATATATCCCTGTGGCTTATTTTAGACATAGTAGTAGTTTGTACCTCTTAAGATTACCCCATCTTGCCCCTTCTCCTTCCGCCTTCCAGATCATAACCATTAGTTTGTATTCTGTATCTGTGAGTCTGTTTCTTTTTTGTTTTATTCATCCAGCATGTTTTCCTTCTGTTGTATTTTTGGCCATGCCCGTGGTTTACGGGATCTTAGTTCCCCAACCAGGGATTAAACCCAGGCCCTCAGCAGTTCAAGTGTGCAGTCCTAACTACTGGACTATCAGGGAATTTGCTTTTTTTGGTTATATTCAATAGTTCATTTTATTTTTTAGATTTCACTTACAAGTGATAACATACAGTATTTGGCTTTGACTTATCTCACTTAGCATAATACTCTCCAAGTTCAATCTCTTGTCTTAATGATGGCCATTCTAACAGGTGTGAGGTGACATCTCATTGTGGTTTTGGTTTACATTTTCCTGATTATTAGTGATGTTGAGAATCTTTTCATGTATCCATTGGTCATTTTGATGTCTTCTTTGGAAAAATGTCTATTCAGTTCCTCTATCCATTTTTTAATTGGATTTTTGGGGTTTTGTTATTGAGTTTTGTGAGGTCTTTATACAATTTGAATATCAATCCCTTATCCAATACATGGCTTCAGAAATCCCACTTCTGGGTATATATCCAAAGGAAATGAAAACAGAATATCAAAAAACATGTGCACTCACATTTCATTGCAGCACTATTCATAGCAGCCAAGATAGGGAAACAATTTAGGCATACCTCAATGGATGAAAGAGTAATGAAGATATATATATATGGTGGAATATTATTCAGGCTTAAAAAAGAAAGAAGTCCTGTCATTTGTGACAACATGGATAGACCTTGAGGGTATTATGCTAAGTGAGATGTCAGAGAAAGACAAATACTGTATGATATCATTTATGTAGAATCTAAAAAAAAGTGAATTCATAAAAACAGAGAGCAGAATAATGGTTACCAAGGACTGGGGAAAATTGGGGGGATAATATTTAAGGATACAAACTTGCAACTAGCAGATAAGTAAGTCCTGAGGATCTTAATAATCAGCACAGTGATTATGGTCAATGATACTATAATATAAACTTCAAAATTGCTAAGAGACTAGATCGTAATTGTTCTCACAATATAACATAAATTATAATTATGGGACAGGATGGAAATGTTAGCTAAATGCTACATGATAATCATACTGCAATATACAAATGTATCAAATCAACAGGATGTACACCTTAAACTTACAAATGTTATATGCTAATTATAACTCAATAAAGATACATACATACATATATACAAACACATATACAATTATATACTAACAAGTGCCTCTCAGATTGTTGCTGGGGTAAATCTTATATTCATTTATCAAAATATCCTATATTTTTCACAGATTTGAAATGAAGTATTGCCAGTTTGTTAAAGAAAAATATGCTTAATATACTGTAGGAACAAGATTACTAAAGAATAAACAGAATGAAAATGTACCATTAAAATAATTAACTACAAAATAATTAACAACAAAAAAGAATAAATAAGGTTTCCTTACTGGTGCTTATAAATATCTCTACAAAGTTGTTAACAATAAGAGACAAAGCCAATTAGAGACACACTCATGTAATACCTGTGATGGAAACATAATGCCATTTAATTTTTCACTGTGGTCACTTTTATATAATGCAATTTTGTTAATAGAATAAATAAAATGGTCTTTATTCCAAAAGGCTTTCAACAACAAGGAAAAATGCCTTCTTGATTAAGATTTGGTGTGTTCCCAACATTCTGTTTTCAACTTTTTTCTGCTTTCCATTGGCGTAGACTCATTTGATAAAGCTCATATCCTCAAGGTACTCAAATCAAATCTCTGCCATGATTTCCAAACCTAGCTATCTCCAAACTCACCGCTAAGAATTCTGAATCAAACTTGATACCCACCTGGCTGGTTTATAAAAACATTTATTTCAGGGAGACATAAATCAGACTCTTCAATATTCATTCCATTACAATGACCTTAGAGAAACAGTTTTTCTTTTCAGTATCTATAATCATTCATTCTAAATCTTCTAGTTTTCCTGTGTGCCTACTGAGTACTATTGGGTATGTACTGTGTACAACCTAGTTAGATCCAGACTGCTTAATTCTTATCATAACTTCTCATTATGTTCCTTCCTTCATTCATTAAACAAATATTATTGAAAGTCTACTATTTCCAGGGCATATCTTAATGGAGCCAGCATTCTAACTGAACGGCTGTAAAAATGATAGATAAATTATATAGTACAATGCTGAGCTATAGAACTTTCTGCAATTATTAAACTGTCCTGGAATATCTGCATTGTACAATATGGTAGACAGTAGCCACATGTGGCTACTGAGCACTCAGGACATGGCTAGTGTTGGTAAGTAAATATTTTAGAAATTTTATTTATGCTTAATTCATTAAAATTGATATTTTAATGGTCACATGTGGTTAGTGGAACTATATTGAACCATGCAGAATACTAAAGTTGGTAAGTTTTATGAAGAAAGAAGAAAATGAAATAATAACAGGATAAAGGGAGTGCAATACAGAGGTGGTTCAAAGGGAGCTTAGCACTGTAAATAGGCTGGTTAGAGGTGACAATGGATAGAACATAGATGTGAAAGAGGGAGAGAGTTGGCCTGATTCTGTCTGGGGGGAAAACAATTAAAAGATGAAATCCACGTCCTTATATCTTCAACTCACTGAATCTCAGTTTTCCTCAAAACAGATGCCTTTTTGCTGTGCTTAGTGACTCAGTCGTATCCAACTCTTTGCGACCCTATGCGAGCCCTAGCCCGTCAAAGCTCCTCTGTCCATGGGGATTTTCCAGGCAGAATACTGGAGTGGGTTGCCATGCCTTCCGCCAGGGGATCTTCCCTACCCAGGGATCGAACCTAGGTCTCCCGCAATGCAGGTGGATTCTTTACTTTGAGCCACCAGGAAAGCCCAGATGCTTTCTTACCCACTCTATTTTCAAAACGACAATCTCTTCAACTATATGAACACTACTTATCATGTCTACAAATTCGATTACTTCCTAGCAAATTTCAGAATGATACATTTGTTGGTCAATTTATGTATTACAGTATTCAAAAATAATTTTTTAAAATTTAACTCTCCTCCCCTAAGAGATAGCCCATGGTAAAGGATGTGGGGGCGGGGGAAGTGTTAAAAAATTTCAAAATAAGAGCCATTCTCTATCTAAAAGAAGGTCATGACAAAGTTAAATATCAGATAGCAGATATTGTGGAATTTTAGATATCTGGACAATTCAAATACTGAATTTTAAGCAAGGAATATGACTCCAAATTCCTAGAACTTGTAGAAAAATGTGATGAAAAGTTAGTTTACTCTTGTGAAAGAAAGGAAAACATAATCATTAGGTTACTTACATGAATAAATACTTTTCTTATTTCTAGGAAGAAAAAAGTTTTACATGTCTCATTCTGTAGGTGGTGCAGAATAATGCTGTCAGCATATGTAAATATATAGTAATAGTGAAAGGAGTATTTTTGTTTAATTTATAATTGTACATATTGGGAAGATCCCCTAGAAGAGGGCATGGCAACCCACTTGAGTATTCTTGCCTGGAGAATCCCCATGGACAGAGGAGCCTGGTGGGCTAGAGTTGGACACGACTGAAACAACTTAGCAAACACACATGTACATAGTCTTTGAACATATATTCTTGGTAAATAGTTTAAATCTCCCAAAGAAGGCTAAAGTCCCCTGTGACTATTTTTTATGGACAATTTTCCTTACTCTTCTGCATGCCCATTCTTCCTTCCTGGAGTTGGTATTATAAATTGATATCTAACATATTGGAACTTGAGTCATATAGTTGCACAAACATTTATTTATATACTAATGGAAGTTCATAGCATTTTTGTATATATCTTCCATACATCACATCCTTTTTCAACATGGTTTGTCTCCAAGCAATATTTCTTGAAGTTCTGTCTGCGTCATACATTTTGGTCATTTATTCTAATTATTGCATGGCACTCTGTAAAATGGATATACCCCAGTGAACTGAGCTATACTATTTTTGATGGTCTGGCAAGTAGTTTTTATTATGAATAATATTGAAATGAACATCCATGTATAGAATCTTCATGTTCAGGTGCATTTTCCCCCCAGTACAGAAACAGAATTTCTGCATGATTTTATTTCTAATATATATGTCAAATTACCTTTCAAATTGTTTGAACCTAGGTTCACACACAACAGGATTGTAGGAGTACCCTTTCCCTGGAATCTGTATATTGAACCCTTATCAACACATTTATTTTCCAAGGTCTGAATGATCGCCAATCTAATGGTTGAGAATAACCTCATTGTCACTTTCATTTTTTGGCCACACTGCACAGCACTAAGGATCTTAGTTCCCCAACCAGAGATCAAACCCATACCTGCCCACTGCAATGAAACCTTGGAGTACTAACCACTGGACTACAGGGAAGTCCCTTATTGTTACTTTTAATTTGCCCTTTTGTGATGACTAACAGAATTGACTCGTTTCACATATCTTTTTTTATAACTCAAATCTTTCTTTGATTCTCATTCTCTTTTTGCCTGTATTTCCATTTCCATTCATTGGCTTCTGTTTTCCTTTTTAATTTCCAATAATTACTTAAATAATATAGAATATATTATTTATATATATGTGTGTGTGCTTTCTCTCTTCATCTTGAATTATTCAAAATTGTTTAGATTTTCTTTTTTCATGTATGAATGGGGCTTCCCTGGTGGCTCAGTTGGTAAAGAGTCTGTAGGAGACCCAGGTTCAATCTCTGGGTCTGGAAGATCCCATGGAGAAGGAAATGGCAATCCACTCCAGTATTCTTGTCTTGGGGAATCCCATGGACAAAGACAAACACAAACAAACAAAAACCTGGAGCCTGGTAGGCTACAGTCCATGGGGTCATAGAGTTGGACACGACTGAGTGACTAAACCTTTCCATGTATATGATTAATTTTAATGAAGTCACATTTCTCAGTCTTTTTTCATCAAGTTTTTTCTGTCTGTGTCTGTTTAAAACTACATTTTGTAACATAAGATCATAAACATATTCATTTATGTTTTCTATTAACCTCTGTGTTTATGAATTAATTTTTCTGAAGGGAAAAGTATCAAACATTTTTATCAGAATAGTCAACTGGTCTAAACTCTGTAAAATCACCTATGCTTTTTCTCATAATTGAAAATGTCACTTTTTCTCATATAATAATGATTATATACATGGATCTATTTCCAGATTCTATTTGGCTCCATGTATTACTTTGTCTTCCTATGCCAGCATCACACCATAGCCTTCAGCTTCAGTTTCTTATACTGTCTTAACAAATTACCACAGCTTCATGTACCACAAATTTATGTTCTGACAGGTCTGGAGATCAGAAGTCTGACCTGGGTCTTACTGGGCTGAAATTAGGGTGACAGCAGGGCTACATTCCTCCCTGTAGCTCCAGGGGACAATCCTCTTCTTTGAGTTCTTGGCTGAATTCAGTTCCTGGCATTTGTAGGACTGAAGTCTCGTTTCCAGGCTGGCTGGCAGCTGAGGGCTGTTCCTAGCTGCTGGAGATGCAACTTTCCTTGTCTTGTGGTCCCTTCCTTTTGTTTTCAAAGCCAGCAATGGTGTGCACATCCCATCACCCTTCAAATCTCTTCTCCTTGTTCTTCTATCTCATATTTCTGGCCCTCCTTTCTTAATGGGAGAAATACTTTGAGAAAATCTGCCCTTTTTATGATATTTGGGTTTATGACTCATTCAATTTTTCCAGCAGGAAAAGAAATATAGCTTTTTATTTTGAAGGTCTTCCTGTACATTCTTCAGTAATCTTTCATTGCTTTCTCCTAAAATATCTTGCTTTTTTTTTTTTTTTAGTTATGGCTCATGGCTTGCAGGATCTTAGTTCCCCAACCAGGGATTGAACTCTGGCCCATGGCAGTTCTAACCACTAGACGGCCAGGGAGGGTCTTGCATTCCTATTAATTACAATATTTTATTATTCTTTGGTAATTTTTAAATAAGTTCTTTTTTTGCTATAACTTCTTAAAATGATTTTTACCAATCTATAAGATGACAGTTAATTTGTTAGTTCTTGCTTTGTAAAGGAAACTTATCAATCCACTGATGGTATATTCAGTTCAGTTCAGTCGCTCAGTCATGTCCGACTCTTTGCAACCCAATGGATTATATATGTTACAGTTTGTCAATTGATTTTTTTATATTTTACTCAGGATACAGAGACTCTCTAAATTATAAATACCCAAACTTCGTTTTTATAAATGATCATTTACATATATTTTTCATAATGTTTTATTTTAAGCACAATCAATTCTTTGGAGAATAACAGATGAAGTATACTTGCCATATTCATGACAACAAAAATTCACCTTACATTTCACTTTGATTCAAGGTATTACTTCCAATCTTCTGGTTGTTATCCTTTCTCACACTGTTGGACAAAGGGGTGCTTGATGTTTGATCCCAAAAGGAAAAGACCGTGCAGATCCTCTGGTGTGTTTCCTGATAGTCATCTTTTTTCCCCTTCTGGTTTACACAATCCCAGTTTTTTGTTTGTTTGTGTTTGTTTTTAAAGGCACAGGTAGCTACAGTTTTCAGGACCACAAGTCTGGCTTCAGACGCTAGGGTTTACTGCAGAAAGCAAATTATTGTAGACTCTTTTTCTTTCATTACTCATGATTCACATTTGGGCTTATGACCCTATCTTGGCACATGGAACCAGCTGAGTGACTCCAGGATAAAATTTGCTATGCTTTATTCATTTATTTATTTTTTCACCATTGTTTTGACCATGGGCCACTTACAGAAAGCAGAAACTTTTCAAACCTTTGTTGTCCCAAAGTCTTCAAGTATCAGCTTTGTTTATTGAATTGTGTATTTATACACGTATATACTGAGGAGCAGAAAGTTTGTATAATGTAAATTACTCAGTTATATCTGGAGGCCAATGTTTGTGCATAAAAATTTAATACCTCTATACACAAAAAATCAAAAACAACTTTATTTTAAATGTAACCTGTCATTTTGTTTTAAAAGCAAACAATGTGAAAAATTGTATGCCTGCAACAAAAAATGTTAATCATTGAATAATTCTATTAACATCTGTAGAAAATGTGTAAGAGGGCATAAAATCACAATTTCTCAAAAAATATATATATGCTTATTAAGAGAACACAATTCAAGTTTATTAGAAATCATAAGAATATAAAATTAAATATATTATCTTTTTAAATGTGTGGATTATAAAATTCTAAGAATAAATAATACTATGGGGTGATGTGGATAGAGTTACAGAAGTATTTCTCCTTACTGTCAGTGGTTGTGGAACTACACAGAATATGCCTTAACCATTTTTAATGCATCAAGAGCTTTAAGTTGAATTTCCCTGGTGGTCCAGTGGTTAAGAACCTGCCTACCAGTACAGGGAACACGAATTTGATCCCTGGTCTGGGAAGATTCCACATGCCGCAGGGCAGCTAAATCCACACTCAGCTACTGAGTCCAGGCTCTAGAGCCCGTGTTCTGCAGTGAGAGAGGCCACCACAATGAGAAGCCCACGCACTTCAATGAGAGAGTAGTCCCCACATGCCACAACTAGAGAAGGCCTGTGAACAGCAATGAAGCCCTAGCACAACCAAAACTAAACTAAATTTATAAAAGAAGAGCTTTAATTAAATTAACTACCATTTAGTAACATCATTTCTCTTCTTAGATTGTATCCTAAATAAATAATAGGAGTTGCAGGCGTATATACACACAAACACAAACTCAAATGTACTTCAACAGAAAAACAGCTCAATATAGATAGAGTGATATAACATAATATGAATTAGATGTTACAATATTTACAATCTGTATAATATTTCTCATTTTCATCATTTCTGGGATCTGTGACCTTGAGCAAATTATTTTTTTTCAATTTCCTCATATGTAAATCAGATTAGTAACACATACCTTAGAGATTTGTTATATAGATCACAAATGTGTTAACAATGCTTCTCACAGAATAGATCCCTGAAAAGTCTTATCTAGTATTTCTTCTTTTTTTTTTTTTTTACATTTTAAAATCTTTAATTCTTACATGCATTCCCAAACATGAACCCCCCTCCCACCTCCCTCCCCATAACATCTTTCTGGGTCATCCCCATGCACCAGCCCCAAGCATGCTGCATCCTGCGTCAGACATAGACTGGCGATTCAATTCACATGATAGTATACATGTTAGAATGTCATTCTCCCAAATCATCCCACCCTCTCCCTCTCCCTCTGAGTCCAAAAGTCCGTTATACACATCTGTGTCTCTTTCCCTGTCTTGCATACAGGGTCGTCATTGCCATCTTCCTACATTCCATATATATGTGTTAGTATACTGTATTGGTGTTTTTCTTTCTGGCTTACTTCACTCTGTATAATCGGCTCCAGTTTCATCCATCTCATCAGAACTGATTCAAATGAATTCTTTTTAACCGCTGAGTAATACTCCATTGTGTATATGTACCACTGCTTTCTTATCCATTCATCTGCTGATGGACATCTAGGTTGTTTCCATGTCCTGGCTATTATAAACAGTGCTGCGATGAACATTGGGGTACATGTGTCTCTTTCAATTCTGGTTTCCTCGGTGTGTATGCCCAGAAGTGGGATTGCTGGGTCATAAGGTAGTTCTATTTGCAATTTTTTAAGGAATCTCCACACTGTTCTCCATAGTGGCTGTACTAGTTTGCATTCCCACCAACAGTGTAGGAGGGTTCCCTTTTCTCCACACCCTCTCCAGCATTTATTGCTTGCAGATTTTTGGATCGCAGCCATTCTGACTGGTGTGAAGTGGTACCTCATTGTGGTTTTGATTTGCATTTCTCTAATAATGAGTGATGTTGAGCATCTTTTCATGTGTTTGTTAGCCATCCGTGTGTCTTCTTTGGAGAAATGTCTATTTAGTTCTTTGGCCCATTTTTTGATAGGGTCGTTTATTTTTCTGGAGTTGAGCTGCAGAAGTTGCTTGTATATTTTTGAGATTAGTTGTTTGTCAGTTGCTTCATTAGCTATTATTTTCTCCCATTCAGAAGGCTGTCTTTTCACCTTGCTTATATTTTCCTTTGTTGTGCAGAAGCTTTTAATTTTAATTAGATCCCATTTGTTTATTTTTGCTTTTATTTCCAGAATTCTGGGAGGTGGATCATAGAGGATCCTGCTGTGATTTATGTCTGAGAGTGTTTTGCCTATGTTCTCCTCTAGGAGTTTTATAGTTTCTGATCTTACATTTAGATCTTTAATCCATTTTGAGTTTATTTTTGTGTGCGGTGTTAGAAAGTGATCTAGTTTCATTCTTTTACAAGTGGTTGACCAGTTTTCCCAGCACCACTTGTTAAAGAGATTGTCTTTACTCCATTGTATATTCTTGCCTCCTTTGTCAAAGATAAGGTGTCCATATGTGTGTGGATTTATCTCTGGGCTTTCTATTTTGTTCCATTGATCTATATGTCTGTCTTTGTGCCAGTACCATACTGTCTTGATGACTGTGGCTTTGTAGTAGAGCCTGAAGTCAGGCAAGTTGATTCCTCCAGTTCCATTCTTCTTTCTCAAGATTGCTTTGGCTATTCCAAGGGTGTCCACTTTCACCGCTACTATTCAACATAGTTCTGGAAGTTTTGGCCACAGCAATCAGAGCAGAAAAAGAAATAAAAGGAATCCAAATTGGAAAAGAAGAAGTAAAACTCTCACTGTTTGCAGATGACATGATCCTCTACATGGAAAACCCTAAAGACTCCACCAGAAAATTACTAGAGCTCATCAATGAATATAGTAAAGTTGCAGGATATAAAATCAACACACAGAAATCCCTTGCATTCCTATTTATTCTTACACACTGAATTAGCACAAGTACTTGGGGAGGTAGTTAATAATTCCTTAATCCTTGTACTAGAAAAGCCACTTTCATTCTTAGAATTTTTGTTACCTAAGAGTATGTACATAAGCAAACATAAAGAAGCTAATATTGTAAAGTAATTAACCTCCAATTAAAATAAATAAATTTATATTAAAAAAAGAATCTAAATAATTTACAGTATAGACCAGTCCTTCTCAAACCTCACCTGGAGATCTTGTGAAGCTGCAGATTGTGATTCTCCAGCTCGGATTTGGAATATACATTTCTAATAAACTCCTGTGTAATGATGATTTGACTGGTCCATGGAACATACTTTAAGTAATGAGAGTACAAACTAGTGGTCAAAGGCCCCCAGGCCAAATCCAGCCTGCTGTTGATTTTTTTAATTTGGTAAATAAAGTTGTATTGGGACACATTCTGCATCATCCTTTTCTATACTGTCTATGGATGCTTTCATGAGATACAAAGGTAGAGTTGAGTAGCTGTAACAAAGATCACACAGTCCGCAAAACCTGAGATAGTCATACCCAGACTCTGAACAGAGTTTGCTGATCCCTAGTATAGACAATATACCTTATTAGTAGAATAGAATAGCAAAATCATATTTTCAGCATTTTAAAAATATAAAAGCAGGAATTAATGAATATGAAACACTAACATAAGTGATAAGAGTTCAAGAACTTTCAAAAAATATAAAACACTGACATTAGAACATTTTCTCATACCATAAGCAAAAATAAATTCATAATGGATTAAAGACCTAAACATAAGACCAGAAGCCACAAAACCCCTAGAAGAAAACATGGACAGAACATTCTCTGACATAAATTGTAACTATTTTTTGGATCTGTATCCGAAAGCAAAGGAAATCAAAGCAAAAATAAACAAATGGGATCCAATTAAACTTAAAAGATTTCACAAAGCAAAGGAAACCATTGACAAAATGAAAGGACAACCTACTGAAATAGAAGATATTTGCAACTGCTATGACCAATAAGGAGTTAATATCCAAAATGCATAAATAGCCATACACTCAAATCAAAAACAATTTGATTAAAGAATAGGCAGAAGACCTGAAAAGATATATTTTCAAAGAAGACATACAGACGGTTAACAGGCACATGAAAAGATGCTCATCATTGCTAATCATCGGAGAAATGCAAACCAAAACCACAATGAAATATCACCTCACATCTGTCAGAATGGCTATCATCAAAAAAACAACAAATAACAAATGTTGATGAGGTTGTAGAGAAAGGGAAACTCGTACACTGTTGGAAGAGATGTAAGTTGGTACCACCGCTGTGGGAACCAGTATGGAAGTTCCTCAGAAAACCAAAAACGGAACTACCATATATGACCCAGCAATTTCAGTCCTGGGTTTATATTAAAAAAAAAAAGTTAATTAGAAAAAATACATGCACCCAAATGTTCATTTGCTCATAGCAGCATTACTGACAATTGCCAAGATATAAAAGCAAGCTAAGTCTTCATCAACAGATGAATGGGTATATGCATATATGTGTGTGCGTATATACATATATATATACATATACATACACTGAGTCATAAAAAAGAATGAAAATTTGCCATTTGCAACAATGTGGATGGACATGGACGGTATCACACATAGTGAAATAAGTCAGAGAAATACAAATATTGTATAAGTTATATGTAGAATCTAAAAAATACAACTAGTGAATACAGCAAAAAAGAAAGACTCACAGATCTAGAAAGAACAAAGCAGTGGTTGCCAGTGGAGAGAGGGGAGAGGGAAGGAAGAAGGGGCAAGATAGGGGTAGGGGAACAAGAGGCACAAACTATGTATAAAATTAATAAGTTATAAAGATAAACTGTGCAGCACAAGGAATATAGCTAATATTTTATAATAATCATAATTGCTATATAACCTTTAAAAATTGTGAATCAATTTGTATACCTGAAACATATAATATTGTATATCAACAAACCTCAGTAAAAAATAGAACAATAACATCATATTTTCAACACATAAAAATACAGAAGCAAGAATTAATGAATATTAAACACTAAGCGATTTGGGACTTTTTCACTCCATCTCAATATGATAAATTTTATAGTTTTATCAGTCCAATTATACATACAGATAACCCATGGATTAAAATGGAAGAAAATACATAGTTTCTGCAGAATCCACAAAGTCCATTTTAAGGAGGATGGAGGCTTGGGGGAACCATAAACTAAAATGTTCAAGGGATGCAATAACTCAATAATAGTACAGTACAGTAAGTCGTTCAGTCGTGTCCAACTCTTTGTGACCCCATGGACTGTAGCCCACCAGTCTTTCTTCTCCAGAGGATCTTCCCAACCCAGGGATCAAACCTGGATCTCCTGCACTGTAGGCAGACGCTTTACCGTCTGAGCTACCAGGGACTAAGACTTATCAATAATAGGTCTCTCTAAATGCTGATTCGGAGAAGGCAATGGCACCCCACTCCAGCACTCTTGCCTGGAAAATCCCATGGACGGAGGAGCCTGGTGGGCCACAGTCCATGGGGTCGCTAAGAGTCAGACACGACTGAGCGACTTCACTTTCACTTTTCACTTTCATGCATTGGAGAAGGAAATGGCAGCCCACTCCAGTGTTCTTTCCTGGAGAATCCCAGGGACCGGGGAGCCTCATGGGCTGCTGTCTACGGGGTCGCACAGAGTCGGACACGACTGAAGTGACTTAGCAGCAGCAGCAGCAAATGCTGATTAGGTTTGTTAGGTCAGATGTAGTGGGTTGATCAAATGAATAAGGGATCAGAAGCCTTAAAAGTGCTTCCATGTCACAGTCAACATCCTATTTTAGAACTATATCCAGAAAGACCATGGCAAGTTCATCTCTGCAAAAGATGTTTGACTCTTACACAGATTAAGATGTTTTGATCAGGGTTCTATGAAAATGCATGCTTTTTTCAGGAGAGATAAGTTTATATGAAGACATAAACTTCAAGCTTACAATTAAAAGTAGATTAAGGAAGGAAGGTGTTACCATGTAGATATGGGAATTCAGCAATGATCAATCCAGATGCTACTTTGTATAACTTGCACTTGCCTATCCTCACTGACGGAATATTCTTCTTTATATTTATGCCATTGTGATTGACATAATGGACATGATATAAGGATGCTATTCATTACTACTCTCACTGTCTTGGGCACTAAATGGGCTCTTTCACATAAAAACTGATGTTGTTCATTCTGAAAAATTTTGTTACATTATCTTTCCTCCATTCCCCTCCTCCACTGCTAAAACTCCTATTAGATTGTCATTCACAATTAGATATTCATTTATTTTATCTTCTAATTCCCATCTTTTTTTTCTTTTCCCTTTACTTTTGGAGAAATGTTCTCAGCTTTATTTTTTAGCTCTGCATTTAGTTTGGCTCAGATGGTAAAGAATCTGCCTGCAAGAGACTCGGGTTGGATCCCTGGGTTGGGACCATCCCCTGGAGAAGGGAATGGCTATCCACTCCAGTATTCTTACCTGGAAAATTTCATGGACAGAGGAGTCTGGTGGCCTAGAGTCCATGGGTTTGCAAAGAGTCAGACATGACTGAGCGACTAGCACACACATTTAGTTCTACTGTCAGTTAACGTATATTCAATTTCCAAAATCCCTTTCTTGTTATTTTATTAAAATGTTTTATACTTTCACTTATAATATTACAATGAGGCTGCTAATTATGACAAATGTGAACTTATTTTATAGTCTGTACATCATTTCTATTTTTACTAATTTAACTTTTTTTTTGCTGTTTTTTAGATGCTAGTCTTTAACCTTAGAGGCTTTTTTCAAATGTGTAATCATCTGAGGTTGAAAACATAACTCTGTGTGTGTGCATAAAGAGGTTTATTTACAGATAGACTTCACAGTGTAGTGATTGCGTGATGAGTTTTCAATTGGAGAATCCTCAAAAGTTTAGAAGCTACAAGTCTTATCTCCATGGTCAGTGAGTATTCTTAGAATATAATTCTTCATAATCTTGCCTGGAGTTCCTACTTTAAAAGGCTTACAAAGCTGGAAAGGGGGAAGGTAATGGAGATTTGACCTTCACTCTATAGATTGCCATTGACTGCCACTATGTTCAGCTTCCTATCTCTCCTTACCCAATTCTGCCAGACGGGAATGACTTTTAACCTTGAATCAGGAGACTCTTCTCATCATTTTTCTGGAAAATAACTTTCATGTTTCCTAATTGGGAGAATGATAGCCATAAGAGAAGGGTCAGAGGGAGAGACTTAATATCAAATTAATTGACTAAGGAGTAAAGTTTTAATTACCTAATGTACTTCAAATAGAAGGAAATTATCATTTTAAACCCTTAACTTTGCTGGACATTATATTTTAAATGTCTTTTGCACTAATTATAAAGATCAATTTAAGTGATTTTAAATTATCTTTACCATGTTGTCACAATTATTTTCTGTACTATGTATCTGATTATACAGAGCAGGCTTATGAAATTATGGAGCTAATTATAACATCATCTCTTTACTGTTTGATCCTTAAAGATTTTCCTTGGCATTTACAGAAACACTATATTTTGTGTTTTTATTTACAGTGACTATTAAATCTACTGGTTTTATGGTCATTTTTTGTTTCAGATACAGATATATTGAGTTATGGCTGCCACAGTCTTTTGAAAGTACTATAAAGTAACTGAAAACAGAAAGTTTCTAAAAGCCCAATCTGATATTCTATATTACCCCTAATCTTGTTATATTAATCACCAATGATTTTGTATTCTGAATCTTATTCTAAGTGTTGAATAATAATAATATCCTAAAGTATCATACCAGTTTAAATAACACTCATCAAAGAAAATAAAAAACGATAGAAACAATGATCTCTTTACAAAAGAGCACTATAAGTATTCAATCACTGTTTTGTGAGAGTTGATAACGCAGTAGAATGAAGGAAAACATTTCAGAAGCTGCAGTTTTCTTCAACCGAGAGGCTAGGAGTGAGTACAACAGGATATAGTAATCTCTGCTCGGTATAGATGAGTTTACTTGGTGGTTCAGTGGTAAAGAATCTGCTTACCATGCGGGAGCTGCTGGAGACATGGGTTTGATCCCTGGGCCAGGAAGATCCCCTGGAGGAGGGCATGGCAACTCACTCCAGTATTCTTGCCAGGAGAATCCCATGGACAGAGGAGCCTGGCAGGCTATAGTCCATAGGGTCGCAAAGAGTTGGACATGACTGAAGCAACTCAGCACAGCACGGCTGTAGGTAGAATGGTAGAGAGAAAGAGATGGGTGGGAAATATAATAGGTGGGAAGGTAAATGAAAAGTAATTCCCTATACCAATATTGAGCAAAACATGGCAGAATTAGGGGTGGACTTTTGCCATCTGTTCAAGTTTGAGGCAATCCTTTAACTTCATATTCACCTTTCTTGTCTTTTATTTTTGGTTTTCCTTCTGAGTTGCCTCAGATCTCACTTCACCATTTAATGATCTGTAAAATTCTGTTGATTCAATCATCAAATGAAAAACTTAAGTCTTTTGAAGTCTTTTGTTTTAATATAACAACTAGAGTTAAAGAAACAAATTGCATTCAGTTCAACAAAGCTTTGGCACAGGATGGACCAGAACTGTCCTAGTTTGAAAATTTAAAGTCCCATGTCCCAGGAAGTCCTCAGTCCTGGTAAAATTAGAATAATGGTCACTGTAGCTTGGAATATACTTTGACTCCCACCCCCCCAAAAAAGAGTGAAAAGAATGGTACGACAAATCATGTGGCACGGTTAATAAATATTATATAGATAACCTGCAATTTATAATGATAACAACAAAGAAACTCATTGGGTGTGCCAAGACATCAACTAATTATTTGAAAATAGGTAATTAAAGGACAATAAATAGAATTTGTCTCAATTCAGGGTAACAAATAGTTGATGAGGCAAAGTCTTTTATAGAAGAATTTTAGCTAATAAATGCTAAAGGAATGATAGAATTACAAGACACAAATCCTGATGAAACATGATCCTAAACAAACACCATCCTTGGCTGCTAAAATTATTCAAGTACAAGCCTAATTCAGTTCAGTTCAGTTCAGTTCAGTCGCTCAGTCATGTCCAACTCTTTGAGACCCCATGAATCGCAGCACACCAGGCCTCCCTCTCCATCACCATCTCCCAGAGTTCACTCAGACTCACGTCCATCGAGTCAGTGATGCAATCCAGCCATCTCATCCTCGGTCGTCCCCTTCTCCTCCTGCCCCCAATCCCTCCCAGCATCAGAGTCTTTTCCAATCAGTCAACTCTTCGCATGAGGTGGCCAAAGTACTGGAGTTTCAGCCCCAGCATCATTCCTTCCAAAGAAAACCCAGGGTTGATCTCCTTTAGAATGGGATGTGGAATCTTCCCAGATCATGGATCAAATCAAAGTCCCCTGCATTAGCCGGCAGATTCTTAACCACTGGACCACAGGGAAGATTCTACATGCTGTACAGCGACTAAGCCCACGTGCTACAACTACTGAACCTGGGTGCCTAGAGCCTGTGCTTTGCCGCTGCAAAAGCACAAGTAAAGCCACTGCAATGAGAAGCCCATGCACCACAGCTAGAGAGTAGCCCCTGCTTGCCACAACTAGAGGAAAGCTTGAGTGCAGCAAGGAAGACCAGCATAGATAAAAATAATAAAATAAATTTATACTTTTTTAAAAGAGCTTTATAGAGTTTTAAAAGACCTAATGGGAAACTGGGCTTCCCAGGTGGCCCTAGTGGTAAAGAACCCACTTGCCAATGGAGGAGACACGCAGGTTCCATCCCTGGGTCGCAAAGACCCCTGGAGGAGGGCATGGCAACTGACTCCAGTATTCTTGCCTGGAGAATCCCATGGATAGAGGAGCCTGGCAGGATACAGTCCATGGGGGCCACAAAAAGTTGGACATGACTGAAGTGACTTAGCACACATGCACACAGTGGGAAACTATGTGACAGATGAATTTGACTTACAGCACTTGAACAGACTGATCCATTTTATCAGTATTAAAAGAGAGATAAGCAGACATATGTGCCTTGATGCAACAGGAAGTGCACAACATCACCTATAAATTATGCTTTATATTTATCATGGCTCTAAATCTAATAACCAGTCTACAGGGCAGGGGCTGGATGAAAATGTTAAGTTTAATCATATCATAGGGAAGCAAAAAGAAAAACGTGGGAAATTCAGCAGAACAGATGAGCTGGTTTCTTAAACAAACAAATAAATAATTAAGGAGGAATTGTTCCAGATTTTAGAAGACTGAAAAGTCAACTAAATGTAACATGAGACTTTGTTTTCTGATACAAACCAACCAACCATAAAAATATGTATTTTTTAGAAAATAATTGGAGAAAGGGGACTTGTTACTGTAGACAGACTTAGGAGACAACTGGAGAAATGTGAAATATGACTATGATTATGTTGAAATAAAATAGTTCTTATAAAAAAAGTATTATGGAAGTCATCACATTAGAATTAAATTGTCAATAGTTTATTGTATCCTATATTCTACTTTCACCCCCTAGCAATCTTGGAAGAGAATCACTGGACTTATTTAGTGGATGGAGAAGCTAATGATCAACATCACACAGGTAGCTGTTATCAGAGCTGTGTAGCTCAGGTGGGTTGCATTTCTAATGTCATCCTCATTTCTTTACTTGTCTAACCAGTGGTTCTCAAACTGGAATCACCTTTAGATTGTAAATATGTGTATGTATATATATATATATATATATATATATATATATATATATATATATATATATATGTACTGACTCTTGACTCCCATACTGAGACTTTCCAATCTAGTCAATCTTGGATAAGACCAGGATATCAGAATATTTAAAAGCTTTCCAGATGATTCAAATATGACCAAATTTGGGGGACTAGGCTATGGTTTTTCCTGTGGTCATGTATGGATGTGAGAGTTGGACTGTGAAGAAGGCTGAGCGCCAAAGAATTGATGCTTTTGAACTGTGGTGTTGGAGAAGACTCTTGAGAGTCCCTTGGACTGCAAGGAGATCCAACCAGTCCATTCTGAAGGAGATCAGCCCTGGGATTTCCTTGGAAGGAATGATGCTGAAGCTTAAACTCCAGTCCTTTGGCCACCTCATGTGAAGAGTTGACTGATTGGAAAAGACTCTGATGTTGAGAGGGATTGGGGGCAGAAGGAGAAGGGGACGACTGAGGATGGGATGGCTGGAGGGCATCACGGACTCGATGGACATGAGTCTGAGTGAACTCCGGGAGATGGTGATGGACAGGGAGGCCTGGCATGCTGCGATTCATGGGGTCTCAAAGAGTCGGACATGACTGAGTGACTGAACTGAACTGAACTGAACTGACTGCTTTAACATGATAGTGTACAACAAGCTGCACACTAGAATCACTCAGAGAAATTTAAAAATCTAACAATACCATGACAGGGACCCTGACCAAATATGTTAGTTTCTGAAGCTGTTGTCTTGGAATCCATATTTTTAAAAAGCTCATTGGGTGATTCCAATGTATACCAAGTATTGAGAACCAGTGTACTATAAGTTTGTGAGTGATTTATTTCTCTCAAAACAAGAAACAGCACTTTCTTTGTCCTGCCCATATACCTTGCCCACAACACTCCCAATTTCAGAGAGAGAGTGCTTTTGTGCCCAATTTCATACTAGTGAAATTTAGATTCTCAGAAATTTATCATTCAGTACTCTATTCAAATTTACTCATAGCAATTTTTAACTTTTAGTCATCTCTGCCTTTGAGTATCCCTACCTGGTCAAAAAGCTTCTTAGGCTCTCAGCATCAAGATCTGAGCTGACAAATGTTACTTCGTCCAAGGAGAGTTAGACTTTCTATATTCAACTTGGTAATTTTATAAAGAGATATATTTAGATTAAACTTTTAAACAGCTAATGGGATTTACTTCTCAGAAGCTTTGATTGCTTAGCTAGGAATAACTTGGAAGAAGCACTAAATGTTTTTAAAAAATCTACATGGACTTTGAGGTTGTGCATCTATAAGAGTTATAAATTACAGACTTTTAGACTCTTATTCAGTGGTGAGAGGAAATATAATTGGCAGAAAATAACTGTCTCGCTCCTAGGGCTTATTACTTTGAACTCTTGATGTTCTCAGTTGAGTGTGTGTGTGTGTGTGTGTGTTACTACCAGGAAACTCCTAAGTAAGACCACCCTGTAACTCAGTTTTTGAAAGTTTCAATTTACTCCAAAATGAAGGAGGAAAAATTAAATTCTTCCTTTAGTTGTGTTATTGTGATTAAAAATAAAAACAGAAATGGAGTTTGCATTTTCATTTCTAGTTCCCCTTGTTGCTTATATGCGCGCATGCTCAGTCATGTTCAACTCTTTGAGACCCCATGAACTGTAACCCACCAGTCTCCTCTGTCCATTGGATTTCCCAGGAAAGAATACTGGAGTGTGTTGCCATTTCCTCCTCCAGGGCATCTTCCCAACCCAGGGATTGAACTCGCATCTCTTGTGTCTCCTGCACTCGCAGGTGGATTCCTTACCACTGTGCCATCTTATGGATGATTTCAAAGGATAAGAAGGAATCCTGGTTTTACACCAACACCTTCAAACCAGAATTTGAAATCACTATAATTTTCAACATTATACTAAAATCTCATTTTCTTTGTTACACAAATTTTTGACAACTGTTGATACTCAATTACATAAGTGGAGGTAATGACTGTCTCAATAAAATCACCATCTCTCCCACCCCCACCTCTATCTTCCGTAAAGAATACTTAATTAATTATAGGGCAATATAAATATCATTTATATAGACTCTGATATTTGAAAAATAATTGAATAATTAAGATGGAAGTGGAGGATGGGAGAGGTAGGCATGTTTCTTTTTTCTCTATGGGAATGAGTTAAGGAAGAAAGGGATGAAGAAAGAAATGAGGGAGGTAAGAAGAAACATTGATGTATCAATGTAATAGCTAACCTTTCTGTGGCTCTGGTTATTCCCACATGTCTTTAGTGATTCGCAAAGGGAGCAAGTGCCTCTTGTAGACAACTGTCTAAGCAGAGCAGCAGCCCCATCCTGTCATGGCCTTTGCCAGAGCTCTGTCACCTCAAACCTGTCCTCTTTGGCTCCTAGCGGCTGCTTCCTCCATCCTTGGGAAATGGTGACAAGTTTCACAGTGGTTGCCATGGTATCCAAACAATCTCTGTAAGACTCATGTGGTCCAGTCTCAGCGGTCATGTCTTTCATCAATTTTCAGTAATGGCTTTCCAACTTGAGGTTTTAAAGACGGAGAAAAAGTATTTTATGGGGACTTAATCCTGTATTTTTGAACAACTGAGCACTTATCATGCACAAGGAACTCAATGAGATATTCAAAAGGAAAAAATAAAATAAGGGCAGGCACATGTGCTGCCTTCAAGAAGGCTGTAACAGTCCTCACTGTGTCTAATTAAAGGTTAAAAAAAGTCAATTGAATTCCACCATGAGTACCTAATTGGGCAAAGTAGTACACAAAGATACTTTCCACTTGCTCTCATATCCCAAATTTTTTATTCATTGAGCCTATGATTATCATTATAGTAAGAATACATGAAAAAGCCAGTAAATCACAACTTTATGTCTACATTCTGGGCTGAGTTTTAGTATAGTATTTTTTATGACTTAGTCACTGCAAATGTCAACTCTATCATGTAAAGTATAAAAAATTAATTTATATTAATTAGAGGCTAATTACTTTACAATATTGCGGTGGTTTTTGCCATACATTGACATGAATCAGCCACGGGTGTACATGTGTCCCCCATCCCGAACCCCTCTCCCCATCCCATTCCTCTGGATCGTCCCAGTGCATTGGCTTTGAATGCCCTATTTCAGAGTACCAATCAGTTTACAATTTGAAAACACATGCAAATCTTTTATACTCATCTCACAGAACAGAGTACATATCTAGCACCCTAAATTTATGTTGCTTTAAATTATTTAATGTTTTTTTATAATCTCACCATCATTGGATTGTTATTTTATTTGTGAAAGCAAAATCATTTTTACTTGATGAGGTCTGCAAACATAATATAAGTGTTCTTTCAGAATAGCAAAATAATGTAACACAGTGCAATTTCATCTATTTTATGCTTCATTCATTTATCAACTTACTCTTCATAATTTTATAAACTAATAATCAAGAATAGTACCTGTCATTCCCAGTATTTCCTGAACTCTAGACATTATACAGAAGACTTGTATTCAGTATGTCATTAGAAGCTTTTAATGATATCATGATCTACTTTTACTATCATTCTTGCCTGAAAGGAAGAAGATAAGATTCAGAAAGATTAACATATTTATTATCTCACAGCTATTGAGATTCCATACTAGGTTCTTTTTTCTTTATATGATTATGCATGCCATGTTGTTGTGGCCTTGTTGGGTAACTGAAATGCTAAAGAGATAAATAAATCAATAAATGAGCCCTGTTCTTGGATTTCTGAGTTGGTACTAAACTTATGTTACTTTTCAATTTAAGATAGAAAACAAGACAATAACATATTCAAGAAAATAATGAAGTACTGGCAAGAAAATGTAATCACATGATTTTCAACCCAATGCAATCAAAATATGAGAAGTAAATATTAAGCTCATGAGAATGTTTTTATTGTTTAAAAGACCTAGTAATACTCTATTCTATATAAACTCTCCAGGAATTTAAAAATTCCTAAAACATCCCATTTTGTTCTACAAAGCATATAAAATCCTTACAACAAATTCTGTACAAGATAATTCAGAATAGTAAAATGTGAACAAATATCATGTAGAGATAATAATGTAGAAATTCTCAAAGTACTAATAGTCCTAATACATGAAAAACAGCATATATTGAAGGTCATTTTCATCAAGTATAGGTCATTTCTTGAATTACAAATATTTTTTATATCTTTTGAAACTTATTTCTCTTCTAAAATAATACCTTAATATTACCTTAATAATACCAAAATATTACCTTAATACAGTTTTGATATCTAAAAGTGAAAGCCACTTAGTTGTGTCTGACTCTTTGCGACCCCATGGACTATACAGTCCATGGAATTCTCCAGGCCAGAATACTGGAGTGCATAGCCATTCCCTTCTCCAGGGGATCTTCCCAGCCCAGGGACTGAACCCCAGTCTCCCACATTGCAGATGGATTCTTTAGCAGCTGAGCCACCAGGAAGCCCAAGAATACTGGAGTGGGTAGCCTATCCCTTCTCCAGGGGATCTTCCCAACTCAGGAATCAAACCAGTGTCTCCTGTATTGCAGGCAGATTCTTTACCAACTGAGTTACCAGGGAAGCCCTGTTTAGATTGTCTAAATAATATCTTAATTCATGAAAATATTATTTAACTATATCATTTATGTAATTCAAACATCGTAACTATGTTAAAGGATTTGATATATTACTATAAAGAAGAGAAAATATTTCTCTCAAAATATGCTGAAAATTTATTTGCTTAAGTCCAACAGAGACATTCCAAACTTACTTTTTCTTTATTATGGTAAAAATTATCCAAGTTATCCAAATTGCCAAGTTATTACTCAAATTTAATTAGTGTAGATATATTATAGTAATTTTCATTTTATAAGGAGAAAAATGATTCTCACTCTTATTAACTCTTTCTTTTCCAGAAATGCAAGTAAATCACAGTTAAATTTGACAAGGGAGAACAATTATGGTCATTAGGAATGTAGGGGTATAATCATCATAATTTTTGTTATATGATAGCTTCATAGGAGACTGATCATGATCTAATATCTAATTATCAAACTACTCAATAATGTGTATATTGATTTCATGAATGTTTTTCTACAAATCAGCAAATTATATAGTCAGTCACCATTTTACCAATAGCTATACATACTAATTATAATAAATATATAAGTTATCTATGAACAAAGTAATAGCATTTTATTGAATAAAAATTCTTTTTTTAAGTATAAATATATTTATTTTAATTGGAAGTTAATTACTTTACTGTATTGTATTGGTTTTGCCATACATCAACATGAATCAGCCACAGGTATACACGTGTTGATACTGGATGCTTGGAGCTGGTGCACTGAATAAAAAAGTCTTAAGAGTACCAAGAATATTTTGATAGGAAAAAAGTAACATTTTAACACCAATTTTTTATAATGATCTCTGCTTTTAGTTGGGCTTCTTCCATTGCTCAGTGGGTAAAGTATCTGCCTGCAACACAGGAATTGCAGGAGACGCAGATTCAATCCCTAGGTTGGGATTTTAGTATAATTCAAATAAAACTCTTCAAGGGATGTTTTGGAACTTCATAAAGTTCATTTAAAATTAAAAATATATAAGAATGGAAAATAAAATATTTGAAATAAAGTGAGAGTATACTTTCACTGATACATATGTTACAATATTCTATATAGATATACAATCAAGTACTAGAGGGGCCAATAAACTCAAGTAAGTAAAGAGGAATCACTGCAAGACTAAGAATAAATAATGAAATTTGCATTAAACATGTGACATGTTCAATGGGAAAAAGTTGGGATCTTTAATAAAAGAGAATTTATACATATTTAGAAAAATCTAGTCAGATTTTTGCCTCATGTTTATAGACACAGAGAATATCCACAGGCTTCTACAACCTGATCACCCACCTACTAGCTTCCATACCTGTATCTTTTGCTTTCCTTCCTGTTGATGTAGATAAATTTCAAAGACTCCTACATAAAGGCAATTTATGCACTAGAATCTGTTTACTTTTACCCACTTAAGGGCTTCACTCAAATAAATTTTCCTTCTCTGTCATGGGGCTTCCCTTGTGGCTAACCTTTTAAAGAATCCACCTGTAATGCGGGAGACTTGGGTTTGATCCCTGGGTTGGGAAGATGCCCTGGAGAAGGGAAAGGATACCCACTCCAGTATTCTGGCCTGGAGAATTCCGTGGACTGTATAGTCCATGGGGTCGCAAAGAGTTGGACACGACTGAGCGACTTTCACTTTCACTTTCACTTTCTGTGTCATTATTTCCCCTTCCTCCTGATATCATAATGTCCACTGTCCCAACAGCATCATGTTATAGCTACCATCTTAAATAAAGTCCTTTTAATTCAATTTCCCTTTAGTTACAAGTTCTACCTTTTTTTTTTTTTTTGGTTACCTCTACAATGAGACTCCAGAGAAAGCAATGGCACCCCACTCCAGTACTCTTGCCTGGAAAACCCCATGCACAGAGGAGCCTGGTAGGCTGCAGTCCATGCTAAGGGTCGGACACGACTGAGTGACTTCACTTTCACTTTTCACTTTCATGCATTGGAGAAGGAAATGGCAACCCACTCCAGTGTTCTTGCCTGGAGAACCCCAGGGTCAGGGGAGCCTGGTGGGCTGCCATCTATGGGGTCACACAGAGTTGGACACAACTGAAGTGACTTAACAGCAAAATGAGACTCATTGAAAGAGTTGCTGTCTTCTATTTCTCTCCTCACATGTTCTCTTAAACCCACTCTAATCAGACTATTCAACCTACCACCACTCAAGGGCATTGATGAGATCCATGTTACTGGATGAAACGGTCAGTTCTCAGTCCTTACATTGCTTGACATCTGATATCAAGTGATGTAATTACTCTCTGCTCCTTTCTTCACTGGGGTTCAGTAATCCACTAAATCACTGGATGCTACATTAGTGCACTCAGGCCGTCATGAAGAAATGTCACAGATGAAGGGGCTTAAAAAACAAAAAACTTGGGACTTCACTGGTCATCTAGTGGCTAAGACTCTGCACTCCCAAATGCAGGGAGCTTGAGTTTGATCCATGGTCAGGGAACTAGATCCCATGTGACACAACTAAAGATTCCACATGCTGCAACTAAGACTAAGCAGAGCCAAAGAAATACGCAGATAAATATATATGTTAGAAAAAGCCAACAACAACTTATTTTTGCAGTTTTGGAGGCAAAAAGTCCCAATCAAGGGGCTGTCAGGGTTGATTTCCTATGAGGCCTCTCTGACTTATGTGCATGCTGAGAGAGAAATCTCTTTCATCTCTTCTTAAGATCATCAATCCTATCACATTTGGACTCTACCCTTATGACCTCATTTATATGCTAATTATATAATTATAATTAATATCATTAATTAGCATATAATGAGAGGGAAGCCTGGCATGCTGCAGTCCATGGGGTTGCAAAGAGTTGCACATGACTGAGCAACTGGACTGATTGATCTCCTGTAAAGTCCTATCTCGAAATATGGTCATACTGCATGCAGGTTAGGTCTTCAACATGCGATACATTTCAGTTTCATAACAGATGTTTCCCTCTATATTATTTTACTGATAACTTTCATCTCCCTCTCTAATTCAAACTACCTCTGGGTTCAATCCATATCCCTCTTATATTCTCTATCGACAGTTAACCAAGTGATTATCTCAGCCACTGTTTCTGTTTTAAATACCAATTCTATGATGGCAATTCCCAAACATATGCTTATCATATGATCACAATGAGAAATCACTTCACATCCTCTAAGATGGCTTTGTGTGTGTGCTAAGTCACTTCAGTGGTGTCTGATTCTTTGTGACCCCATGGACTGTAAGTCTGCCAGGCTCCTCTGTCCATTGGATTTCCCAGGCAAGAATACTGGAGTGGGTTGCCATTTACTCCTCCAGGGATCTTCCCTACACAGGGATCAAACCTGCATCTCTTATGTCTCCTGCATTGGCAGGCAGATTTTTTTATCACTAGTGCCACCTGAGAAGATGGCTATCAGTTCAGTTCAGTTCAGTCCAGTCACTCAGTCATGTCCGACTCTTTGCGACCCCATGAATCGCAGCACGCCAGGCCTCCCTGTCCATCACCGTCTCCCGGAGTTCACTCAGACTCACATCCATCGAGTCCGTGATGCCCTCCAGCCATCCCATCCTCGGTTGTGCCCTTCTCCTTCTGCCCCCAATCCCTTCCAGCATCAGAGTCTTTTCCAATGAGTCAACTCTTTGCATGAGGTGGCCAAAGTACTGGAGCTTCAGCTTTAGCATCATTCCTTCCAAAGAAATCCCAGGGTTGATCTCCTTCAGAATGGACTGGTTGGATCTCCTTGCAGTCCAAGGGACCCTCAAGAGTCTTCTCCAATACCACAGTTCAAACGCATCAATTCTTCAGCACTCAGCCTTCTTCACAGTCCAACTCTCACATCCGTATATGATCACAGGAAAAACCATAGCCTTGACTAGGCAAACCATTCAATATCACAGTTATCCAAGTCTATGCCCCAACCACTAACGCTGAAGAAACTGAAGTTGAACGGTTTTATGAAGACCTACAAGATCTTTTAGAACTAACACCCAAAAAAGATGTCCTTTTCATTATAGGGGACTGGAATGCAAAAGTAGGAAGCCAAGAAAATGCACTGGTCATAGCAAACACCCTCTTCCAACAACACAAGAGAAAACTCTATACATGGACATCACCAGATAGTCAACACCAAAATCAGATTGATTATATTCTTTGCAGCTAAAGATGGAGAAGCTCTATACAGTCAACAAAAACAAGACCGGGAGCTGACTGTGGCTCAGATCATGAACTCCTTATTGCCAAATTCAGACTTAAATTGAAGAAAGCAGGGAAAACCGCTAGACCATTCAGGTATGACCTAAATCAAATCCCTTATGATTATACAGTGGAAGTGAGAAATGGATTTAAGGGTCTAGATCTGATAAATAGAGTGCCTGAAGATGGCTATAGTAAACAGAAAATAACAAGTGTTGGTGGAAGATATGGAGAACTTGAAACCCTCAAGCTTTCCTAGTGGGAATATAAAATGATACAGCTTCTGTGGAAAACATTATTGTAGTTCCTCAGAAAGGTAAAAATAGAATTACCACATGACCCAGAAATTCCATTCCTATATAGTTTTGATATATACCCCAAATAAAGTGTTCAAACAAAAACTTGTACACAATGTTTATAACAGTATTACTAATAACAAGGGCTTCCCAAGCAGTGCTAGTGGTAAAGAACCCGCCTGACAATACGGGAGACATAAAAGATGTGGGTTTGATCCCTAAGTTCAGAAGAATTCTCTGAAGAAGGGAATGGCAACCCACTCCAGTATTCTTGCCTGGAGAATCCCATGGACAGAGGAGGCTGGCGGGCTATAGTCCATGGGGTTACAAAGAGTCGGACACAACTGAAGCGACTTAGCACATTAATGATGTCAAATGGTGGAAGCAACTCAGTATCAATTAAATGACAAATGGATTTAAAAAAATGTAGTATATCTATACAATGGAATAGTATTCAACCACAAAACGCAATGAAAATCTGAGACATGCTATGACATGAACCTTGAAAACATTATGTTAAGTGAAACAAACGTTACAAAACATCACATGTATAATTCAATTTTTATGAAACATTCAGATAGGAAAACCTAGTTCTTAATAGTAGGGTGATAGGGGCTGAGAGCTAAAGGGTATAGGGGTAACTTCCAAGTTATTAAAATATTCTAAAATTGTGTCCATGTGATATGATGGCTACACAGATCTGTGAATATACTAAAAATACTGACTTATACACCTTAAATAGGTGATCTGTATAGTATGTGGATTAATTCTTAGTAAAACTGTAATTAAACAAAAGCAAAAAAGTTAAAAAAAACAGATGAGGAAAAATGATAATTATAAAGGTCAGAATAGCTAATGCCTCTGGGAGTAGAGGTAGGCTTGTACTCTCTACAAAGTGACAATTCTCTGTAGTAGTTTAAGAAGTGTACATATTCATCAAATCTCACCTACAAAACGTCTATTTGAACAAAGGCAATTGATAAGAATTTCAAAATCACCAAAATGAGTAAAGTATGATATATATATGAAGAAATATGTATCTCATTAGTATTCAAAGACAAACCAACTTAAATAAGCTATATTCTTTGTCAATCAAATTGAATAAAACATATACATTCATTACTTTGAAGAGCTACAATAGGATCTACTATTTCTGTAAATTGTGATAATTTTTTTGGAAGAATATTTAAAATATATAACAAAAACTTTAAAAAATGTGTTTTCACTTCAGCCTCAAAATTTCAAATCTGGTTATGTATCCATCCTAACAGATTACTGGCTAAAATTTTAAAAGATCCATGTGAAATATCATTTGTTGCATTATTTCTAAAAGTAGTGAAACTGGATAGCCTATAAATCAACTTAAGAACTGATTAATAGATTAAGAAAAATACAATGGCCACATTATGATTATATTCTAAAATAATACTTATCATTGACCTATATTCTCAATAAATTCTTAAATAAAAATTATGTTCTAAATATATCTAAATATATCTATATCATAAACCCATTTTTGCTTACCTATTATATATACATATTAATAATTCATAAAACATAAAATTGAGAAATGTATACTGAAATATTTATATTTTATCTGCTCTTTTATAATAAATATGGATTACGTGCATAAAATACAAAACAAGGTGTGCTCAACAGTGTCAAATTCAGCTGAACCACAAGAGTATATATTTTTAAAATAGTCCAAGTTTTATAAATGTGAATGTCTGGGGTGACATTAAGGGTCACATTACTAGTTTCAGAATAAAAAGAAAGGGTAGAAGCCAGATTCTGATGGGTTGAAAATTTTGAGAGTTAAGTAGAAATAGAAAAATTAGACAAGTCTTTTAGGAAGTTTGTATGAGGAAGGATTATATGGCGACTAGATGGGATCAAAGTTCAAGAAATATATTTAAGTTGCTAGAAATCTCAGCATGTGTGGTGGCGAGGATGAAAAACAAGTGAAGAGACTGAAGAGACCAGCGAATTGTGATCATCAGTGAAATAAGATACCAAGGAAGGAGAGTGTCAAAGTTACAGATGAAATGAGAAGATTCAATGCAGTAAGAAAAGGTGGATGCAGGTGTTTTCAAGTTTGGGAACAAAATGATTGGAGCAGTTTTCTCAATGGTATACATGTCAACTAGGTTATCCCTTGAGAATTAGAAGCCCACCAGAGGGGTGATTAGGAACAGACACTGAAGGATCAGGGATGGGATTAGGAAATGAATGCAGATAAGCAAACAGATTCTTGGGAAAGTTCTGGGGTCTGTGATATACAATTGGAATCTTTGAGTTTGCCATGGTACTTCTTGTCCTCATGTGTATATATACATGACTTCAGTCCTAATCACTGGACCATCATGGAATTCCCTATAAGCTTCATTTGTAATAAGAATATATCACAGCAAATGTCCTGGCTGTCCAGGGGTTAGGACTCTGTATTTTCACTGCTGAGGGCATGAGTTCAGCCCCTGATTGCAGAACTAAATAAAATCCCTGAAGCCACGTGGCATGAGAAAAAAAATAATCATTAAAAAATATATGTAATATATATTATATAATAATATACTACATACCAGTGATACATATTCTATATAATTATATATACAATCACTTCATGCTGTGCTCAGTCACATCAGGTTTGTCCAACTCTTTGTGACCCTATGGACTATAGCCTGTCAGGTTCTTCAGTTCATGGGATACTCCAGGCAAGAATACTGTAGTGGGTTGCCATTTCCTACTTTAATACAGTCACTATTGATTAAATATATTTATTTGTTATGTATATATTACTAATTTTCCATTTACTTTAGAACAAGTTCTACCTTAGATCATTTGTGATAATGCTTCTTAACTTTTTTTTTTTTAAGATCAGTGCCAAAGTTTTTTTTGGTAGCCATTTCCTTTTAAAATATCATTTAATTAAATCAATAGTCTGGTGTAATTTGGTCATCAAGAAGAGGTACACTGAAACTAATACCAATTTTTCAGTTTACAAAAGAAGAGAAATCTATTATATATTTATTATATTATTTCATCTATCCATAATGTAAGTGTGCAAGTTTAATCTACAATCTACATTTCTCTATCACAACCTCCAATAATTCCAAAAGAATATAAAGTATGCATTTTGATGAATGATATCACAATATATTTATGTATTGCATTTGCTGTGGTAAATTTTCTTTGGCTTTTTAACAATGCGCAGAAATGAGCCTCAGTGTTTAAGGATGCAACACGCTGGAAATAGTTTTAGGGAACAAATAATTAGCCTTTTGGAAGTGTGTGTTCATTTCACGGAGCAATCTGTTCCTTCATCTCCTCCTCCTTCCTGTTTTGAAGGCAATCGTGTGTGTTACGTGCACCATCTGCAGCCTCACTGACAGGTGCAGGGTCAGTATTAGCCCTCCAAGCATGGAGTTTAGTGCAAGCTGGAAATTTCACCAAAGCAATTTAGGAGATTTTGAAACCAGCCGAACACTGACAGCCTATTTTACCAGTATATATGAGTATTTGTGAAAAATGCTTGCAATTCTACTTGTAAGACTATATAGAGGTGTCTGATTTGGGACATTATCCCCAAATAGTTCTATAATCAAAATGTACCTTTTTACTACATGTAGATTAGAATTAATATAAAAAGAAAATTTAGCAACATGTTATAGATTTAATAACACAAATTATTTGGTTAGATTCATATGAACAGCGTCTTAGCATCATTCTACTAAGGTCCCTTTAGTCTTCGCTCCAGTGGCATTCTGTGTCCTGACAAGTTAGAGCCATAAGAGTCCCTGTAAACCTATTTAGAGTTGTCAATAGGCAAAGAGATACATTTGGAATCCCAAATGGGAGATCTGTCATTCCCTTTGGTGTTCACGTCATACATAAATATTAAGTTATATAACTCAGTTACATCATTAACGACATTAACATTTGTGAGTTAGTCTCGGTGATTAACCATCATTTTTAACATCAATTGAGTTAATCCCAGCAATGTTCCTGAGATTTGATATACTTCCTCATCTGCAGGCTCAGCCCCTCTCTAGTATGTAGGATTCATCCTGAACTTTCATATGGACACTATCTTGGTAAATTTATCTTGATTTGGGACTTTTCTTCAAATTAAAAAAAAAACCACCAGCTCTTAGTAATCACACTGAAAATAGATACATGTTTTAGGGAACAGTCATATATTAACCTTTTTTTTTTTGAGAGAGAGAGGCCATTAAATATGGAAGGCAGTTTATTATTTTAAAATTAGAAACCCTGCCTATAACAAAACTTAAAATAATTTATGCCCTGGTAGTTCAGTTGGTAAAGAATCTGCCTGCAATGGAGGAAACCCAGGTTTGATCCCTGAGTGGGGAAAATCCCCTGGAGAAGGAAATGGCAACCCCAGTATTCTTGCCTGGAAAATTCCATGGACAGAGGAGCTTGGTGGGCTACAGTCCATGGGGGCACAAAGAGTCAGACACAACTTAGTGACTAAAGCACCACCACATCAATAGGGAGTAGACATGATAAGTTGGAGCCATGTCACAGAATGCTGGTCATGAAATTTTTAAACATAATCTTTGACACATGTGGATATAGAAAATGTCTGGATGTATATACAAGAAAGAATAGTTATTCCTTCTATTACAGTGGTCTGAGTTGGAAAAGAGTTGAATTTTCATGGCATAAACTGTATTCCCATGACCAGCAATGTGCTTCCATGTAGAAAGATTTGTGCTCAATATCACCTATTCTCAAAAGTTTGCTTGGTCTGCAGAAACTAAAGGAAAAAGGATTTCAAAATTCTTTTTATTTATTTTTTTTTTGAGTTTATTTATTTTTTATTTTTTTTAAGTTTGCTTATTTTGTCTTTATTTATTTATTTTTTTAAATCTTTAATTCTTATATGCGTTCCCAAACATGAACCCCCCTCCCACCTCCCTCCCCATAACATCTCTCTGGGTCATCTCCATGCACCAGCCCCAAGCATGCTGTATCCTGCGTCAAACATAGACTGGCGATTCAATTCTTACATGATAGTATACATGTTAGAATGCCATTCTCCCAAATCATCCCACCCTCTCCCTCTCCCTCTGAGTCCAAAAGTCCGTTATACACATCTGTGTCTTTTTTCCTGTCTTGCATACAGGGTCGTCATTGCCATCTTCCTGAATTCCATATATATGTGTTAGTATACTGTATTGGTGTTTTTCTTTCTGGCTTACTTCACTCTGTATAATTGGCTCCAGTTTCATCCATCTCATCAGAACTGATTAAAATGAATTCTTTTTAATGGCTGAGTAATACTCCATTGTGTATATGTACCACAGCTTTCTTATCCATTCATCTGCTGATGGACATCTAGGTTGTTTCCATGTCCTGGCTATTATAAACAGTGTTGCGATGAACATTGGGGTACATGTGTCTCTTTCCATTCTGGTTTCCTTGGTGTGTATGCCCAGCAGTGGGATTGCTGGGTCATAAGGTAGTTCTATTTGCAGTTTTTTAAGGAATCTCCACACTGTTCTCCATAGTGGCTGTACTAGTTTGCATTCCCACCAACAGTGTAGGAGGGTTCCCTTTTCTCCACACCCTCTCCAGCATTTATTGCTTGCAGATTTTTGGATCGCAGACATTCTGACTGGTGTGAAGTGGTACCTCATTGTGGTTTTGATTTGCATTTCTCTAATAATGAGTGATGTTGAGCATCTTTTCATGTGTTTGTTAGCCATTCGTATGTCTTCTTTGGAGAAATGTCTATTTAGTTCTTTGGCCCATTTTTTGATTGGGTTGTTTATTTTTCTGGAATTGAGCTGCATAAGTTGCTTGTATATTTTTGAGATTAGTTGTTTGTCAGTTGCTTCATTTGCTATTATTTTCTCCCATTCAGAAAATGGTTAATTTCATCATCTTAAAACAATGATATAATGAAATTAGAAAGGATAGCTTTCCCTTGGGATTCTACCACTCAAAATGTGCTGGTGTGGGTTCCCTGGTGGCTCAGTGTAAAGAATCTGCCTGCCAATGCAAAAAACATGAGTTTGATCCCTAATCTGGGAAGATCTCCCCTGCTACTGAGCAACTAAGCTTGTGCACCACAGCAGCTGAAGCCTGTGTGCCCTAGAGCCTGTGCTCTGCAACAAGAGAAGCCACGGCCATGATAAGCCTGTGCACTGCAACTAGAGAGTAGCCCCCACTTGCCACAACTAGAGAAAAGCCTGCATAGCAACAAAGACCCAGCACAGCCAAATAAATAAATGTTTAAAATGTACTGGTCAAGACTCCCCTCCCCTGGTTATCACTTTGATGAGTTCTATCAGTATTTCTTATGTTACTTTTGCTTTTCTGTACATTCAGTACAAACCAACTTCCTTTTATTAACATGTTCTTTCTCTAGGTATGTGATGTATTTTTACACAGCCAAAGTCCATCCTACCTGGAATGCTGCAATAAATATTCTGTCTGGGTTTCAATATTCATCTAATTTTAATTCCTATATATTTTCTATTACTACTATAGCAATCCACTATTATTATACATTAATGGACTTTCCTTCACTTTCTTATCAAGAGGACTTTAGTCTTACCTTGAATACCAATTTTCTTTTAGATGATGTTAAAAACGCTTTTCTCTCTTGTATTTTTGTGGTAATTAGTATCTGCTGCACTACTCCCTGAATCAGTTCAAGTTTACTTTTTCATGTAATACAGAGGGACTTTACTGAACTTTATCATTTCATATGAAGTCAGAGTTCATCAAATAATTCTAGAGTAGACGACCTCAGTGATGTGTGCTGGCAGGTAGTCCATTAATTCTATATCACCAATAAATCATGTATATATGATTTAAGCAATTTTGTGATTTTTCATTCTTTCAGAAAGTCTAGTTTTGATTCTGGGGTGGACAGGTTGAAAGACCTAGAGAAGAAAGCAATCCACATTCTCATTTCTCTACCTCATTTTTCAGTGTTTCATGGGACCATGTTGCAGTATCATTTTTCTCTGGTTTCCCTCTAGGTGCAAAAACTAAAATCAAGTCACATATTTACAGATGACTGCAAATAATCACTGCCAGGCAATGTGGTTTGGGGATGTGATTTGTTAAACAGCCTATCACAGAATGATTTTTTTTTTAACCAATAAATTTCATCAGAAGTTTTGCCAATAGTTCTCATACAAATTTACATTTGTACCTGAAATGCAATTCTCTTCTCCAAAATGACAGATCAGTTCAGTTCAATCGCTCAGTCTTGTCCAACTCTTTGCAACCCCACAGGCTGCAACACACCAGGCTTCCTTGTCCATCACCAGCTCTAAAAAGACAATGCATAATTATTTTAAAGAAAAACTTGAAATAGAAAGAAAGCATTTTGAGATCAGGTCATGCAGTGGTAAAGAATCTGTTTGCCAATGCAGGGGACACAAGACACACAGGTTCGATCCCTGGGGCCAGAAGATCCCCTGGAGGAGGAAATGGCAACCCACTTCAATATTCTTGCCATAAAAATTGCATGGACAGAGGAGCATGGTGGGCTACAGCCCATCAGGTTGCAAAGAGTTGGACACAACTGAGCATGCATGCTACTTGATCAAAATTGCTTGAAATGAAAAACAGTAAAAAAAAGTCACTTAATAGCATGCAAAAAAAGAGTAGATGGTTAAATACCATTTTGGGTCTGCTTTTAGTCAAACTATATAGGCACATATCTTAACTATGATTTTAAAATATGGTTTCTTATTCTAAATCATGATTCTTCTAACAACAACAGCTAACTTTTCTTGAGCATTATGCTAATAGATTTTTCATTCTTTATCTTATTTTCACTTAATAACCAAATCTGGTGTTATTTCTCTGTGCTGATGGAAGTAGAGGTGGAAGGAGAGTAAGCAGTGGAAAAACAAAGAATTTTTAAGGGTTCTCTTAACAGAGCACTTTTCAATCTGTTGGTTTGGCCCAAAAGTTCATTCAGCTTAAGACAGAAAAGCCCAAGTAAACTTTTTGGCCAATTCAATACATTGTCTCAGGGATGCTTTATAAATCTAAAGTTATTGAGGACCCCAAAGAGCTTTTGTTTATATGAGTTATATCCATATTTATCATATTAGAAATTAAAACTAATTATACATAAAATCACAAATAGTTTTTTCATCCTACCTAGTCCTCATTAACAAGCCCGTATATTATTCCTGATTCCAAACAGCAATCAAATAAATATAATTAAATACATACTTGTTACTTCATTTAAAATGGTACTAAGTAGCACTTTACATATTAACTCTCAAATTACATATACTTTCACAAAGAATTTAGTAAAAAGAAAGGCAATTTTTTCTTTACATTACTGCAAATCTTTTGAATGACCAGTTTAATATAGGAGAGCTGAGTTCTCATATCTGCTTCCGTGTCCAGTTTGTTGCAACAGCTCATTTTATGTAGCCTTTGGAAAGCTCTACAGTACACTCCTGAGAGAACAAGGGTAAAAAGGCAAATAACATCTTAATACTACTATGAAAATAGTTTCACCTCAAAGATACCTGAAAGGGTCTTAGGAGGCCTCAGTTTCCCATAGTAAACATGGAAACTGCTAGCTGAACAGATTAGATAATGAATCATTCTCAGCTTCATGTTTTCATGTGAATGGATTCCTAAATTTTCCCTACCCTAAACCTTAGGTCCCACTATAATTCTGTTGTCTGATTACTGCCTGGAATCAGGAATGATATGAGGGCTTGTTAATAAGGACTAGGTAGGATGGGAAAAACTACATTTGTGATTTTATGTATAACGTGTATACAATTCAGGAATCTGTCATCTGGCTTACACTGTTACTCTTATTTCACTGTGTCTATAAAATCCTTATGGAGAAGTACTCTGGGATGATGGTGATGATGATGTGTTTATACTCCTATATATATAGAATTATCTTATATTATGCTATGGCATAAATACTAGGACAAGTTAAATTAATTGTGTTAAGTAATTTGTTGTTCACTAAATAAGAGAGAAACTTACCAAAATTCAGACTTATATGTAATGACATTTTCATTTGTTAATTCATTCCTTTATTTAATTCATATTTATTTTGTATGTAATTTATGCCAGGTACTATTGTAAGTACAGTACATATACTAAGTGAATTAAAGAAAGAGAACACACATAAAACAATTTAAGCCCAAGTTTGTATTTCTAAAATCTAAAATCTTTTCATAAAACAAACTCATTGAATTTTATTTATTTTGCAATTAAAAAGGCCATCAGAATCTTGAGAAACTTCTTGGGTATTATTTAAATATTGTGGAAAGCCATCAGTGTATTATATGTAAAGAACAGGAGTCATCTAAGATTTAAGTTTTTAAAAAGTCAGTGTGGTGATTTTTTTAGAGAGTGGCCTATAGAGGGGCAAGAATTAAGTGCAAGGAGACAAGTTAAAAAGCTACTGCAATTGTTCAGACAAGAGCTAATTGGAATTGAAACTATGATTGTTGAAATACAGCTTATAGGAAGTGACCAAATTCAGAGGAAATTTTAAAGTAGACCTAGACAAATATGTTGATGAATTCTATGCAGTAGGTAAGGAATAAAGAGAAATTAAGGAGGACTTTCAAAATAAGTATTACTCCTGCATAACCAGGAAGATACATACTGACAAATTTGTATGTCAAGAAGTTAGAATTGTATTTGGTACATATTAACTTTGATTGCTGGTTAGATAACCATACAGCATAACTGTCTAAACCAAATTGAACATTAGCACTTAATTGATGAGTTTCTACTTGTTACTAGCATAACATACAAACATACTAACATAACATACTAACATAACAAAAGTTATAAATTCAATCTAAGCACTCCAATTGTACTATTAAAAATAGGGGGTTCAGGATGGGGAACACATGTACACCCATTGCTGATTCATGTCAATGTATGGCAAAAACCACTACAAAAATCTGCAAGCAATAAATGCTGGAGAGGGTGTGGAGAAAAGGGAACCCTCCTACACTGTTGGTGGGAATGCAAACTAGTACAGCCACTATGGAGAACAGTGTGGAGATTCCTTAAAAAATTGCAAATAGAACTACCTTATGACCCAGCAATCCCACTTCTGGGCATACACACCGAGGAAACCAGAATTGAAAGAGACACATGTACCCCAATGTTCATTGCAGCACTGTTTATAATAGCCAGGACATGGAAACAACCTAGATGTCCATCAGCAGATGAATGGATAAGAAAGCAGTGGTACATATACACAATGGAGTATTACTCAGCCGTTAAAAAGAATTCATTTGAATCAGTTCTGATGAGATGGATGAAACTGGAGCCGATTATACAGAGTGAAGTAAGCCAGAAAGAAAAACACCAATACAGTATACTAACACATATATATGGAATTTAGGAAGATGGCAATGACGACCCTGTATGCAAGACAGGGAAAGAGACACAGATGTGTATAACGGACTTTTGGACTCAGAGGGAGAGGGAGAGGGTGGGATGATTTGGGAGAATGACATTCTAACATGTATACTATCATGTGAATTGAATCGCCAGTCTATGTCTGACGCAGGATGCAGCATGCTTGGGGCTGGTGCATGGGGATGACCCAGAAAGATGTTCTGGGGAGGGAGGTGGGAGGGGGGTTTATGTTTGGGAATGCATGTAAGAATTAAAGATTTTAAAATTTAAAAAATAAAAAACTAAAAATTAAAAAAAAAACCACTACAATATTGTAAAGTAATTTGCATCCAATTAAAATAAATTAATTTAAAAAATTAACTCTTCATTAACTTTCAAAGTTTCTAAAGTGCACAGGACACTAGTAAGCTATTTTCCACTAACCACTACTTAAAGGCATGGATTTGGTAAATGAATCTAGAGTATGCCAGACATTTATATATGTAAATGCTTCTTTCTTCGTTTTTAAAATTTCAAGGTAACTTTTTGAGATTTTTTAAAATTCAAATTTTGTCATTTCTTATAATTAAATGTGAAACTAAGTCTATGGAGATTCAGTTTACATGTAATACAATCCATAAATTTCATGAGAGTTTTGACATGTATCTAGTTGTGAGATGACCATCAAAATCATGATATAGTCTATCTCCATCAGCCCAACATGTTCTATTGCGACCATGAGAAGTCAAACCCATCCTCAAACCAGTTGTCTCTGGTACCTACTGAAACACTTTCTGAAACTATAATTTTGTCTTTTCTAGAATTTCATATATATGGAATCAAACAGCATGTGCCAAACTTTTATTCATTTTGTCCTACATAACAGTTCGTTACATTTTATTGTTCAATAGTTTCAGTTCAGTTCAGTTCAGTTGCTCAGTTGTGTCCAACTGTTTGCAACCCCATGAATCGCAGCACGCCAGGCCTCCCTGTCCATCACCAACTCCCGGAGTTCACTCAGACTCACGTCCATCGAGTCAGTGATGCCATATAGCCATCTCATCCTCTGTTATCCCCTTTTCCTCCTGCCCCCAATCCCTCCCAGCATCAAGGTCTTTTCCAATGAGTCAACTCTTTGCATGAGGTGGCCAAAATACTGGAGTTTCAGCTTTAGCATCATTCCTTCCAAAGAACACCCAGGGTTGATCTCCTTCAGAATGGACTGGTTGGATCTCCTTGTAGTCCAAGGGACTCTCGAGAGTCTTCTCCAACACTACAGTTCAAAAGCATCAATTCTCCGGTGCTCAGCTTTCTTTACAGTCCAACTCTCACATCCATCATGACCACTGGAAAAACCATAGCTTGACTAGATGGACCTTTGTTGGCAAAGTAATGTCTCTGCTTTTCAATATGCTGTCTTGGTTGGTCATAACTTTTCTTTCAAGGAGTAAGCGTCTTTTAATTTCATGGTTGCAGTCACCATCTGCAGTGATTCTGGAGCCCCCCAAAATAAAGTCTGACACAGTTTCTACTGTTTCCCCATCTATTTCCCATGAAGTGATGGGACCAGATGAAACACCAAATTGAAAGTATCAAAGTGTTTTTATACATTTTTTGACTGTTAAGAATAAAGTTGCCATGAACATTCAACTACAAGTCTTTAGGTAGACATGTTTTCATTTCTCTTAAGTAAATACTTAGGAGTAGGACTGCTGACTCATTGTTAAATTTATATTTAACTTTATATGAAACTGTTAAACTGTTTTCTAAAGTTGTTGTACAATTTTACATTCACATCAGCAAAGTACTACCAGTTACTGTATACTTTTTGCAATCTCATGGATTGCCCACCAGGTTCCTGTATCCATGGAATTTTCCAGGAAAGAATACTGGAGCAGGTTACTATTTCCTACTCCAAGGGATCTTCCCAACTCAGGGATTGAACCCAATTATCCCACATTACAGGTGGATTCTTTACCATGTGAGCCCAGAAAGCTCCCAGTTACTGTATATCTTCACCAAAACTTACTAATATCAGACTTAAAAATTCCAGTCATCTTAATGTGTGTGTAATGATAATGTACTGTGTTTTTAACTTGTTTTTTTTTTCTGATGAAAGGAGACTTTCAAACTGAAATGAAAAGTGGCCAACCAGTAGCACAAAACACATGAAAATGTAAAATTCCCCAGTAAAGGTAAATAAATAGATAACTATAGAATCCTGTAGTATTATAATATAGTTTTATAAATCACTTGAAAATTCAGTATAAAAAAACTGAAAACAAATGCAAAAAGTAACTATGAATCTGTTAATGGAAGTGTGTGCATATGTGTGTTCAGCCACTTAGTCATGTTTGACTCTTTGTGACCCTATACACTGTAGCCTACCAGGGTCCTCTGTCCATGGAATTTTCCAGGGAAGAATACTGGAGCAGGTTGTCATTTCCTACTCCAGGGGATCTTTCCAACCCAGGGATTGAACCTGCATCTCTTGTATTTTGTGTATTGGCAGATGGATTATTTAACCACTGTGCCATGTGGGAAACCCATGTTAATGGATACATGACATAAAACAGGTAATTTGTGTCATCAATAACATAAATTGGGGGAAAGGGGTATGGATATTTAAATGAGTTGAGTTTTACATGTGATTTAAATTAAGATGTTGTCCTCTTAAAACACTGTTATAACTTAAGATGTTCTATGTAACTTTAATGTTAATCAAAAAAAGAAAATGTCTATATACACAAAGGCAAATGAGAAGAGAATTAAAACTTATCACTATAAAAATCAATGAAATACAAAAGATAGAGACAACAACACAAAACAGACAGAATTTCATATCCCAGTTTTATGTATGGACAGAACAACCATACAGAAAATCAATAAGGTAATAGAGGTTTGAAAAACACCATAAACCAACTGAACCTAACAAACATGAACAGAATATTCCATCTAACAACAGCAAAACAGGCATTCTTAGCATGTGCACATGGAACATTCCCAAGATGTCTTGAGACAAATGAAAACAAAACAAAGCTTATGGGGTGCAACAAAAGCAGTACTATGAGGGAAGTCTAATGAGGAAGTACTATGAGGGAAGATCAAATTGCCAACATCTACTGCATCATGAAAAAAGCAAGAAAGTTCCAGAAAAACATCTACTTTTGCTTTATTGACTACACCAAAGCCTTTAACTGTGTGGATCACAACAAACTGTGGAAAATTCTTCAAGAGATGGGAATACCAGACCACCTTATCTGCCTCCTGAGAAATCTGTATGCAGGTCAAGAAGCAACAGTTAGAACCGGACAAGGAACAACAGACTGGTTCCAAATTGGGAAAGGATTACATCAAGGCTGTATACTGTCACCCTGGTTATTTAACTTATATGCAGAGTACATCATGCGAAATGCTGGGCTGGATGAAGCACAAGCTGGAATCAAGATTGCTGGGAGAAATACCAATAATTTCAGCTATGCAGATGACACTACCCTTATGGCAGGAAGTGAAGAACTGAAGAGCCTCTTGATGAAAGTGAAAGAGGAGAGTGAAAAAGTTGGATTAAAACTCAACATTCAAAAAACTAAGTTCATGGCATCCAGTTCCATCACTTCATGGCAAATAGATGGGGAAGTAGTGGAAACAGTGACAGACTTCATTTTGGGGGGCTCCAGAATCACTGCAGATGGTGACTGCAGCCATGAAATTAAAAGATGCTTGCTCCTTGGAAGAAAAGCTGTGGCAAACCTAGACAGCATATTAAAAAGTAGAGATATTACTTTGCGGACAAAGGTCTGTCCAGTCAAAGCTATGTTTTTTTCCAGTAGTCATGTATGCATGTGAAAAGTTGGACCATAAAGCTGAGCATTGAAGAATTGATGTTTTTGAATGTGGTGTTGGATAAGACTCTTGAGAATCCCTTGGACTGCAGGGAGATCAAACTAGTCAATCCTAATGGAAATCTGTCCTGAATATTCATTGGAAGGACTGATGTTGAAGCTGAAACTCCAATAATTTGGTAACCTGATGTGAAAAACTGATTCATTGAAAAAGACCCTAATGCTGGGAAAGATTGAAGGCATGAGGAGAAGGGGATGACAGAGGATGAGATGGTTGGATGGCATCACCGACTTGATGGACATGAGTTTGAGTAAGCTCCGGGAATTGGTGATGGACAGGGATGCCTGGCATGCTGCAGTCCATGGGGTTGCAAAGAGTCAGACATGACTGAACGACTGAACTGATGAGGGAAGTTTATAGCTAAAAATGCTTACCAAAAAGAAAAATAAAAGAAAAATTCCAAGTCAACGACCTAAATCTATATCTCGCAAAAGCAGAAAAAGTTTCCAAAGTTAGCAGAAGGAAGGAAATAATAAATATTACAATAGAGGTAAAATAGAATCTATGAACATAATAAAAAAACTGAATGATCTTTTTCTAAAGATCAATGCAATTGATCTTATTCTGGCTAAGCCTTAAACAGAACAACAAAGAAAAAAAGACAAAAAGACAAATAAGTAAAATTAGAACTGAAAGAGGGGAAATTACATCAGATACCACAGAAATACAATGGAGACTAAGATACAATGAATATTTAAATACCAAAATTTCGATAACCTGGAAGAAATGGACAAATTCCTAGAAACATAGAATCTACCAAGACTGAATGACAAAAAATAAAAAATCTGAACAAATCTATAACTACTAAGACGACTGAACTAGTAATCAAAACATCCAACAAAGAAAAGCCCAGGGTCACATGGCTTCACTGGAGAATTCTACTAACATTTAAGGAAGAATTAACACTAATTCTCCTCAAACCCTTCCAAAGAATTGAACTGAACTTGTTCTATAAGACTAGCATTACCCTGATATGAAAATCAAAGACACACTAAGAAAGGAAAAACACAGACTAATATCCCTGATTAATACTGACTCAAAAATCCTCAAAACAAACAAACAAAATCCAGCAAACCAAATTCAGAAACACATTAAGAGAATCATACACTATGGTTAAGTGGGGTCTATATCTGAGACACAAGATTAGTTCAATATATGTGAGTCAACCAATGTAATATACCATATTAACAAAGTCAAGGACAAAATAAACATGGTCATCTCAACTGATGCAGAAAAGAACTCAACAAAATTCAATACCTTTTCATCATAAAACCTCTTAACAAAGCAGGGCAGAAATAAACTATATCAAAATAATAAAAGCTATACAAGAATAGCCTACAATTAACATCATATTCAGTGGTGAAAACTTTTGTTCTAGATTAGGAAAAAGACAAGGATATCCACTCTCATTACATCTAATCCTAGTCAGAGCAATTAGAAAAGAAAAGAAAAAAGCACCCAAAGCTTGGAAAAGAAGTAAATTGATCTCTGTTTGCAGATGACATGATCTTATATCTAAAAAGCCCTAGAAAGATTGCACCAGAAAACTATTTAACTAATAAATATTTTCAGTAGTTTACGGAAACAAAATCAACATAAAAACTAGTCTCATGTCTATACATGACTAAGAATGAACAAGCTGAAAAAAATAAACAGTTTCATTTATAATTTACAATAGCATCAAAGAGAATCAAAATAAGCTTAGAAACAAATTTAACTAAGGAGGCAGAGAATTTGTATGAAATGATAACTATATGACAACTATAAAGCTTTGCTAAATGAAATCAAAGAACATATGAATAAATGAGCAAATATCCCATATTTATCAGTTATAAGATAATATTGTTAAAAATCCATATTATTCAAGCTGCCCAAGGCAAGCTACTGATTCAATGTAATCTGTATCAAAATGCCAATTGTATTTTTTGCAGAAACAGTAAAAGAAATAAAAAATCCTAAAATTCATGTGGAATCCCAAGGTTTTCTGATTAGTTAAAAAAATCTTGAGAAAGAAAACTAAAGTTGAAGGCCTTACACTTCCTAATTTTTAAAATACATTACAAAACTACAATAACCAAATCAATGTCATATAGGCATACAGACAAATATATAAAGTTTCTAGGAGAGAATATAAGGAAAAACTTCAGAACACTGGATTGGTAATGATTTCTTAGATATGACACCAAAGCAGGTGCTACGAAAGCAAAAACAGACAAGTGGGACTAAATCAAACTTAAAAACTTCTATTAATCGAAGAAAATGATCAACAGGGTAAAAAGGCAACTTGCATATTGGGAGAAAAATCCTGGCTTTAATCACAGATCTGATAAGTGATAAATATCCAGAATATATAAGAAACTAAAACAATTCAACAATAATAACAAACAAACAAAAAAAAAACAAACATGATTTTAAAATATGTCAAAGCTCTCCAAAGAAGATATAGATAATGGTCAAAAACATATAAAAAAATGTTCAACATCACTAATTACAAAAGAAATGCCAATCAGAATCACTATGAGGTATCTATTCATACACAGTAGGATGGCCACTATCAAAAGAACAGAACATAATGTTGACAAGGATGCAGAGTAGTTGGAATCTTTGTATACTGTTGATGTGAGTGTAAAATGCTGCACCCATTGTGAAAACCACAATGGGGGGTCCTCAAAATATTAATAATAGAATTACTATGTGATCCAGCAATTCTACTTTTGATATTTATTTAAAAGAACTCAAAGTAGTATCTCAATTATTTGTACAACAACATTCAATGCAGGATTATTCACAATAATCAAGAGATGAAAACAACACAAATGCCCATTAAAAGAAGAATGGATAATGTGATATGTATATATCATGTCAATGTATCTCTGAAATATATATATATATATATATATATATATATATATATATATATATATATATATATATAATGGAATATTATGTGGCCTTAAAAAGGAAATTCTGTTATATTCTAAAATACGGATGAACTCCAAGGATACTATGCTAAGATAAATAAGCCAGTCACAAAAGGACAGATATTACATGATTCTAATCACATTGTCTAAAGTAGCTAAATCATACAAAAAAGAAAGTAGAAAGGTGGTCACCAAGAGCTGAGGGAACAGGAAGTTAATGTTTGATGGGTAGGTATAAAGTTTCAGTTTTGAAAGATGAAAAAGTTCTAGGAATCTACTGTATAACATTTTGAATATACTTAATATTACCAGTCCATCCTAAAGGAAATCAGTCCTGAATAGTCATTGGAAGGACTGATGCTGAAGCTGAAACTCCAATACTCTGGCCACCTGATGCGAAGAACTAACTCATTGGAAGGCATACTGATGCTGGAAAAGATTGAAGGCAGGAGGAGAAGGGGACAACAGAGGATGAGATAGTTGGATGGCATCATCAACTCAATGGACATGAGTTTGAGTAAACTCTGGGAGTTGGTGATGGACAGGGAGGCCTGGCGTGCTGCAGTCCATGGGGTCACAAAGAGTCAGACATGACTGAGTGACTGAGCTGAAGGCCTGGTGTGCTGCAGTCCATGGAGTCACAAAGAGTTGGACATGACTGAGTGACTGAACTGAACTGAACACTACTGAAATAAATGCTTAAAAATGACTAAGATTGTAAATTTAATGTTATATGTTTTTTAGCATGATAATTAAAAGAATAAGTCTGAAAAGTTTAAAAACAAGGCTAAAATGGGAAAAGATAATCCTAACACACATAAAGAAATATCATTTTAATCCAGGACATTTGATGAATTCCTGCCAAACAATAAGAATTAAAACAATGCATCTCTAGGAAAAATGTAACAAAAAGTTTTAGCAGAAATTTCCTAGAAAACATGACCAGTAAGTATATGAAAATATGTTCAATGCTGTTAGTAATCAAGTAATGAAACCTTCTAAAAAACTACTATAAGATACAATCTTACAAGCCTGTAAAGCCTTAATAAAAATTTGGCAGTATCTTGCATTGTCAAAAATATTGTTCATCAGAAACTCTCACCAATTGGTATACATGCCTTTGAAACTGTTTAAATATCTGCTATTCCAATTTTCTACATCTGTAACCTAGATAAATGTTTGCCCATTTGCACAAAGGAAAAAGTAAACATGTTCATAGTAGCATAGTTTGTAATAGCAGGCAACCTACAACAGTCCAGATGATCAACACCAGGAGAATGGATAAGCATGCTGTTGTATATTCACTGGCTTGAATACTATGTGAAAATGAATGAGAAACACTAATGAATTAAAAACAGTGAATATATTATTGAATTTAAAAGAAGCTTACAGAAAATGAATTACAGGACTCCATCCGAATAAAGGTTAAAAACTTGGAAAAATCAGGACATCTTATAAAATTGTGACATAAAACAAATGACCCATGGATAATTTTGGATAGTAGTTTTTTCCAGAGAGGAAGGATCCGCAGGGGTATTTAAAAACGCTGATTATATTCTCTGATTCAGATCACTGGGATTACAAAAAAATCAATCAGTTTCACTTTCCAAAGCTGTACAGTAGAGATCAAGCAATCAATCTCTGAGTATATGTTTTTCTAGAAATTGATCAATTTATATTTTCTAGATTGCATTAGTGTATAGTGCACTACCACTGAGCAATCAGGGAACACCTCAGAGAAAGAGTTGCTCTATGGCTGAGGAATCTTCATACTCAAATTTGTCTGATCACCCAACATTAAAATTCACTTAGTTTTCTCCTCACCACACCTCTTCCTCCTTTCCCCCAGGTATGAGAACAGCCATGAGTCTCTTTTCAGCTAAGAAAAGCTTTTCATTCTCTGGAACTTGGTTCATATAAGTTTCTTAAGTTCATTTTAGTTTCTGGTTCTTAGGGTAAGGGCAATACTCTTGTGTGGCTTTCTACACCCAAAACTTGAATCAAAATGAAAGCCTTTTCATTTTGAAGTTTTAAACCTATAATTTTTTATCCCTTAACAATCAGGTATTTAACAGGCAGGTATTTAAATATATCCCTTGTAGACTTGCCCTGGAAATTTTCTGTTATATGTCTGGATTCTTATTTCTAGGTTGATATTATAGACATCATTTTTATCCCTTTGAGAAATTAGATTTTATTTTTAAGAATACAAAGTCTACTAAAGGATTATAACATTCTTACATCACTTACATATTAAAGTGTATTACTGGGTTTGTTTCTCCTATAATGCTTCCAAGTGTGTAGTGTCTTTCTTTTTTGGCAAACATTCTGACATCATTTTGAAAATTATTTTTTATTATGCCCTCACATTTGAATGAGAATGAGGCTCAATATTACATTCTTGATCTAAATATATTTTTATTTAATTTATAATATTCTTTCATTTTTGTGCTCAATTTTGCTGCTGATAATTCTGATATAATGGTTCATCCTTATTCTCTTGTAGATTATTTTCTTCTTACTCTATGATAATTTAAAATTGGTGTCTGTTATTGGTGTTAGTGAATGTTATTATGTGTCTAGGTGTGGATTCCCCCCCCCCTTAGCTTTCAAGAAATACTATAAATCTAAAGTTCTGGTCTCTGTTCTTTTTTTTTTTTTAATTCTGGGACATTTTTTAACATTATTCCTTCAAAAATTAACTTTCCTCTTTTTCTTTTAGTTTTCTTTTGAGACTCACAATATTATCCTACTTCACTCTTAGCTTTAGTTTTTATATTTTGATTTATTTTCCCTTTCAGGTTGCCATCTAAGTGTTATCAACCTCATCTTTCAACTCACTAAGAAATTTTTCGGATATGTCTATCCTACTATTTATTCAACTATTATACTCTTATTTTAACTATTGTAAAAAAGTGGAAGTAAAGTGAAAGTCGTTCAGTTGTGTCCAACTTTTTGACCCTATGGACTATACAGTCCATGGAATACTTCAGGCCAGAATAGTGGAGTGGGTAGCCATTCCTTTCTCTAGGGAATCTTCCTAACCCAGGGATTGAACCCAGGTCTCCCACATTGCGGGCAGATTCTTTATCAGTTGAGCCACCAGGGAAGCCCAAGAATACTGGAGTGGGTAGCCTATCCCTTCTCCAGAGGATCTTCCCAACCCAGGAATTGAACCAGGGTCTCCTGCATTGCAGGCAGATTCTTTACCAGCTGAGCTACCAGGGGAGTCCTAAATATTGTAAATTCTTTATCAAATATTTCTACTTGGTTCTAACTGAAGGCTCATGATTAATTATTTTTATTACTTACATCATCTCAACTATTTAACTAGGCTTAAAATTTTGGTACTCCTGTTCTGTTACATATAGTATCTGTTTAGTTTGTTGCTTTGCTTTTGAGATGACTGTATTTTGAGTGTCTGATGTAACTGGTCTGAGAGTGTATGTTCCCTGGTAGTGTCAGCCATTCTGTTTGGTATTGGAATAAAGTCAAAATCAAGGTCTGGGACAGTTCCTCAGGGTGAATTAAAAGAGAGGCAGAATATCTGGTAACCCCAGATGCACCACATATCATTCCCAATTGCTGCCACTCAACAAAATAACCCCTCTGGCCAGGATTTCACTTTACGCTCTGCAGAAAAAGCAGCCCTGGCTGGAGATGGTCTCTCTATATTATCATTAACTGGCCTTTAGGTTTGGAGCGTGAAGTCACAGAGAAAGAACTCTCTCAAGTGTCTGGTTAGCCCACATCTGTTGCTTTGAACTCATCCTCACAGGACTTTTGTTCTACATTCTTATTTTCTACACTGGCAGTCTATTCTGTTGCTGCAGAATTCTTTGCTGAAAGGCTGGTGGCTGTTGTCTCAAGGTAAAAGAGAGAGATGAAAATGAAAGTTAACATGTTCCTTCCATTATTTGCTTGTATTGCTGTCTCAGGCTGCTCTCTGCCCCAAGCTACAGCACATCTGGTAAACGCACAGGCCATTCAAGGGGGCCTATGACTCCCCAGGGGGTTCCCATTTTTTGTTATCGTTATTTTTCCTTGAATCAATGAGACCTTTTCATCTCTACAGTGTCTTTAGTGTTGATTTCTGGGATGAGACATATGGCCGACACACTTTGAGGTAAGCCCCGGTGAGTGACACGCATACATCAGCCTCCCGAGTACAGGTAGAACCTGTGACTTGATTCTGACTGACAGAATATGACACAGGTAACAGGATGTCACTCCCATGATAGTGTTTTGTTACATATGAATCTGTCCAGCAGATGAGAGACAGACAGACAGAGACAGAGATTCTCCTGGTGGCTTTGAAGAAGCACAGAGCCATGCTGTGAACTGCCTGTGAATGGGGCCATGTGGCAGGGAACTGTGGCTGTCCTCCAGCCAACAGCCTGTAGGCAGCCAGGGACCTCAGTCAGACAGCCATAAGAGAATTAATTCTGTCAACAGCCTGAATAAGCTCGAAAGCAGCTTCTTCTCTAGTCAAGCGTCCAATAAGACTCTAGTCAGCCAATATTTGACTGCAGCCTGGGTAGAGGACTCTGCCAAGTCATGCCCAGACACTTGGCCCACAGAAACTGTGAGATAATAAAAGTGTGCTGATTTAAGCCACTGTCTTTGTGGTAATCTGTTTTGCAACAGCAGAAAACTAATATAGTAGGAAATAGCTTGATTTAGTTCTAGAACTTGATAGGAACCAGAGCTCGAGGTGGGTGGGGAAATAAATGTATATACTCTTATCATCTCACAGTGAGGAGTGAGAACCACTTAGAAGGTAGAATTGCCATGGTTTAGTAAAGGTCATCCACTGCAATTTTTTTTAGGATCACAAATAATATTTTCAGATCTATTATTTTGTCTAATTCAAGTGAATAGCTATGGTCTATTATAGATTGTTAAGAATGAGTATCAATATTTCTTCTGCTCAACTTCCCTGTAAAATGTCAATAAAATGGATTACCTTCAATAAATTTAGACTCATTGTTTCAACAGGAAGTTTCTCGACCTGTCACATAAATTTATGATACATGGAGAATCAAGATTTTTTTCAAAGTTTACTATATTCAAAATAAAACTAATTGAAGATTCATGAAGAAGTAATATATCAAACTAATAGAATCTAGTCATAGTGTATCAGAATGTGGGCATTGTAGTTATATTGCCTATGATTCTCTTTTGAAAATTATTATTCAGAGAACCTCAGTTGAGTCAGTTGTTGATTCTGCGAAAGCTACAGAAAAGGCAATGGGATTCTCTGAGAAGATATGAACGAGTAGAAATAAATGGACTATCTCATGGAGCAAAGTTTAATAAATAATACCTATGTAGAAGCTAATTCTTCACCTGTGAATCACTGATTCTTTCCTTGAATAAAAATTCATACCACGTTCTCAAGTGTGTTGATCTCTGCCTCCTTCCAAAGACAAATTTGCTCTGATTTCAATCAGTACTTACCTATTAAATGGCCCAGAAGGAGATTCTTAGCAGTGCTGGAAAGCTTTGCTTAGTCCTGGGACACTGGTATTGCACAACAGGAGACTGTAGATATTTGCTATGATGAAATTTTAGTAAGAATTGGGACCACCTGCATCAACATAGTTCAACAATTAAGACTGAGAACCAAGGCCAACTTTGTCAACATGAGAACAACCTGTTCTCTGGAACTTCTTGCCTTAGAAGATAAAACTTTTAAATCAATACATAGCAGCATTTTTTGCTTCAAGAAATTTTTACAAGCCAATTTGGCCAGACAGACAGTTTATTCATGAGGGCAAACAGATCTCCTTTGAGGACAAGGAATCTTAATCACATCAGCCAATAGCTCACCTATCAAATAAGAGCTGACTCATCAAGACTCATGTCAAGATGCCTACCCAGCAGTGTTCATCAACTGTAACTTATTATAGGCACATTTGCCAGTCTCCATCAGTTTTGGGTCTTGGAAGACCCATCTTGAACCACTTGATTCCAGACCCCATGGGTCTATAAATATTCTCTCCCGACACCCTATTCTGATGTAATGTTAAGACTCTGTCAAAGTAGTGTCCTCCTTCACTGAAGTAAATCCAATTAAGCTTGTTTCTTTAATTAACAAGTTTTCTAGTGGTCTCCTGGGGAATAAACAGTAGCAAAGCAACTGAATGAATCTGAACTTTGGTGGTGGGGTTGACTGAAAAACAGTCTGTGAACACTTGTATTCCACTTCGGGAAAATGTTCATGTGTCAACATTTTGATACTGATAATTTAATGTCAGTTACATTTTGGGTCTATTTTTTTATTTGATCCATGTTGTATTCCACAAGATAAAAGGGAATTTAGACTAAAACGAGTATAGTAGAAGAGAACAATAAAATCCAGTAATTCATCATTAACTGATACTTATCTCTTTGGCAATTCCAAAGAATTTTCAAACTACTACACAACTGCACTCATCTTACATGCTAACAAAGTAATGCTCAAAATTCTCCAAGTCAGGTGTCAACAGTACCTGAACCTTGAAATTCTAGATGTTCAAGCTGGATTTGGAAAAACCAGAGGAACCAGAGATCAAAATGCCAACATCTCTTATATCTTCAAAAAAGCAAGAGAGTTCCAGTAAAACATCTCAGCTCAGTTCAGTTCAGTCACTCAATCATGTCCTACTCTTTGCAACCCATAGACTGCAGCATGCCAGGCCTCCCTGTCCACCACCAACTCCCAGAGTTTACTCAAACTCATGTCCATTGAGTTGATGATGCCATCCAACCATCTTATCCTCTGTCATCCCCTTCTCCTCCTGCCTTCAATCTTTTCCAGCATCAGAATCTTTTCAAATGAGTCAGTTCTTCGCATCAGGTGGCCAAAGTATTGGAGTTTCAGCTTCAGCATCAGTCCTTCCAATGACTATTCAGGACTGATTTCCTTTAGGATGGACTGGTTGGATCTGCAGTCCAAGGGACTCTCAAGAGTCTTTTCCAATACCACAGTTCAAAAGCATCAATTCTATGGCGCTCAGCTTTCTTTATAGTCCAACTCTCGCATCTATACATGACTACTGGAAAAACCAGAGCTTTGACTAGATGGGCCTTTCTTGGAAAAGTAATGTGTCTGCTTTTTAATATGCTGTCTAGGTTGATCATAGCTTTTCTTCCAAGGAGAAAGCATCTTTTCATTTCACGGCTGCAGTTACAATCTGAAGTGATTTTGGAGCCCAGAAAGATAAAGTTGGTCACTGTCTCCGTTGTTTCCCCATCTATTTGTGATGAAGGGATGGGACTGGATGCCACGATCTTAGTTTTCTGAATGTTGAGCTTTAAGCCAACTTTTGCACTCTCCTCTTTCACTTTCATCAAGAGGCTCTTTAGTTCTTCATCCCTTTCTGCCATAAGGGTTGTGTCATCTGCATATCTAGGTTATTGATATTTCCCCCAGGAACCTTGATTCTAGCTTGTGATTTATCCAGCCCAGTGTTTCTCATGATGTACTCTGCATATAAGTTAAATAGACAGGGTCACAATATAGCCTTGACATACTCCATTCCCTATTTGGAATCAGTCTTTTGCTACATGTCCATTTCTAAACGTTGCTGCCTGACCTACATACAGATCTCTCAAGAGGCAGATCAGGTGGTCTGGTATTCCCATCTCTTGAAGAATTCTCCACAGTTTGTTGTGATCCACACAGTCAAAGGCTTTGGCATAGCCAATAAGCAGAAATAGATGTTTTTCTGGAACTCTCTTGTTTTTTCAATGATCCAGTGGATTTTGGCAATTTGATCTCTGGTTCTGCTGCCTTTTCTAAATCCAGCTTGAATGTTGGAAGTTCACGGTTCATGTACTGTTGAAACCTGGCTTGAAGAATTTTGAGCATTACTTTACTAGCGTGTGAGATGACTGCAATTGTGCAGTAGTTTGAACATTCTTTGGCATTGCCTTTCTTTGGGATTGGAATGAAAACTGACTTATCCAGCCCTGTGACCGCTTCTGTACTTTCCACATTTGCTGGCATATTGAGTACAGCACTTTCACAGCATCATCTTTTAGGATTTGAAATAGCTCAACTGGAATTCCATCACCTCTGCTAACTTTGTTCATTGTGAGGCCGTCCATAGTTCTTCAGGCACTCTATCAGATCTAATCCCTTGAATCTATTTCTCACTTTCAATGTATAACCATAAGGGATATGCTTAAATGGTCTAGTGGTTTTCCCTACTTTCTTCAATTTAAGTCTGAATTTGGCAATAAGGGGTTTATTATCTGAGCCACAGTCAGCTGCCAGTCTTGGTTTTGCTGACTGTATAGAGCCTTTCCATCTTTGGTTGCAAAGAATATAATCAATCTGATTTCGGTGTTGACTATCTGGTGGTGTCCATGTGCAGAGTCGTCTCTTGTGTTGTTGGAAGAGGGTGTTTGCTATGACCAGTGGGTTTTCTTGGCAAAACTCGATTAGCCTTTGCCCTGCTTCATTCTGTACTCCAAGGCCAAATCTGCATTATTGACTATGCCAAAGCCTTTAACTCTGTGGATCACCAACCATGGAAAATCCTGAAAGATGGGAATATCAGACCATATGACCTGCCTCCTGAGAAATCTGTATGCAGGTTAAGAAACAACAGTTAGAACTGGACATGGAACAACAGACTGGTTCCAAATTGGGAAAGGAGTATATCATGGATGCATATTGTCACCCTGCTCATTTAACTTATATGGAGAGTACATCATGCAAAATGCAAGGCTGTATGAAGCACAAGCTGGAAACAAGATTGCTGAGAGAAATATCAATAACCTCAGATATGCAATGACACCACACTTATGGCAGAAAGCGAAGAAAAACTAAAGGGCTTCTTGATGAAAGTGAAAGAGGAGAGTGCAAAAGTGCTTAAAACTCAACATTCAGAAAACTAAGATCATGGCATCCAGTCCCATCCCTTCATCACAAATAGATGGGGAAACAATGGAAACAGTGACTTTATTTTTGGGGGTCCCAAATCACTTCATATTGTGATTGCAGCCATGAAATGAAAAGACACTTGCTCCTTGGAAGAAAATCTATGATCAACCTAGACAGCATATTAAAAAGCTGACACATTACTTTTCCAAGAAAGGTCCATCTAGTCAAAGCTCTCGTTTTTCCAGTAGTCATGTATGGATGTGAGAGTTGGACTATAAAAAAAGCTGAGCGCCAAAGAACTAATGCTTTTGAACTGTGGTGTTGGAGAAGTCTCTTGAGAGTCCCTTGGACTGCAAGGAGATCCAAGCAGTCTGTCCTAAAGGAGGTCAGTCCTGAATAGTCATTGCAAGTACTAATGCTGAATCTGACACTACAATACTTTGGCCACCTGATGCGAAGAACTGACTCACTAGAAAAGACCCTGATGCTGGGAAAGGTTGATGGCGGGAGGAGAAGGGGACGACAGGATGAGATGGTTGGATGGCATCACTGATTTGATGGACATGAGTTTGAGGAAGCTCCAGGAGTTGGTGGTGGACAGGGAAGCCTGGTGTGCTGCAGTCCATGGGGTCACAAAGAGTTGGACATGACTGGGCGACTGAACTGAACTGAACTGATACTTTTCTCTAATAACTCTTTTCAAAAAAGGAAAAGTAACACCTTTCCTTCAGTTGACGAAATGTATTATATGTTACATCTTAAGAATTTATAAGAACAAACACTAAGCTTTACTGTGAGTCTGTGCATGTGTCTCTGTATGTGCATCAGTGATGCGTGTGTCTGTCTACAGAGGAGAGAGGAATGTATGTCACGTGCACTCCTTACTAAGCATTTCAAAGAGGCTCAGTAGGTTTTCTCATCTGAAAAGAATCAGATACTATTCACAGCCAGTCAAATGCTATATAAACTCTGAACCTCTAATGAAGACTTTAATAGATAGGCATATAAAACTGCAGGGAAACAAAATTTTGGATTGGTAACCTGCATTTAGGCCAACATTTAAAAATAAGATTCCTATAAAACTTTATTGGTAAAATAATTGGAAATTTATTTTGAAACTATCTTTGGTATGCTCTCTGTCAAATTTCTTCTTTCAGCATCATCAGAGACATTAAACTCTTTTTTCCACTGGGTTATAATTATTGCTTTTCATGATAGTTTGTGGAAAGGTTGTGCATATTTTATGTGATTTTCCTTTGTCATTACAAAGGAAATAAAATTTCTTTATAATGCCACATTTTGTACCACTGAGTTTTAATTATTGCTTCTCATAATCAGCTTATCACTTTCTGGCAACTGTAGTGGTAGGCCACTACCCTCTTACTTCAAATTTAATTGATGACCTCTGCCAGACGCCAATACACAATGACACACCAATAATAATCATTTTAACTCAGACATTCAAAATGTTCAAAAGATTATAACAACCCTGTGTTAATTTCAGAAAGGTCACAAATCACTTCTTGAACTAGTAGAAGGACCTCTAGTTCTATTAGGGCTTATGGGACTAAAGGAAGGGTTTCTTGCAATTGTTGGAAGACCTGTGCCCAGGCCAGACACCAAGAAGGATAGCAACACCTTCAAAGTCTTTAGATGTAGGCCAACCAATAGTCTCAGGTAGGGTTATGTTGATGCCATAATTTAGAATGTCCCACCAGCCTTGTGCTTCATTTGCTGACTTTGATCAAAGAAGCAAAATGCCTAAGTTTATTCTCTACTTTAGTGAGAATATTTTGACATGTCACATTTCACTGAACTCTAAGAAACCCATTTCATTTTGCTATGTTGAATAGACATTTTGGGCTAAACGACTCAGGCTCGTTTCCCTTCATCAGGGTACAAATAAAGAATGGGATTCAGAGATATACACTACCATGTGCAAAACAAATAGCTAGTGGGAAGCTGCTATAAAGCATAGGGAGCTCAGCTTGGTGCTCTGTGATGACCTAGAGGGGTGGGGGTGGGAGGAGGGTGGAAAGAAGGCTCAAGAGGGAGGAGCTACATGTATGCTTACAGGTGATTCATTTAATTGTGCAGCAGAAACCAACAGAACATTGTAAAGCAACTATACCCCAACAACAACAAAAAAACATTATCACTCTAGTGAATTCACTGTAGTTTCATTTTTACATCTATATGATGTGCTACTTACAAACCTTTGACAACTCTAAACATCAGCATAATTTTGTAAATAAGTTTTAGGGAAATTGAGGGATGTCAGTTTGCTGTACATAAACAAAAATGTAAACCACTGTTATTGCTTCTCATGGTCCAGTTATACAATAGTGTGACCTCATCCCCCCAGTTTTACCCCCCAAACATTGCATAGTTCTGTTTCTGTACAATTTTCCCCATGAACTAGCTCAACCTGATAAGAATAACAACTATTGCTAATGCAACATCCCATAGCTGGAGTAGCTGAGGATGATATATTCTTCAGGTCCTAGTTGCTTTTTTTTTTGACAGTTTTAGAGAATAGCAGAATTGTGGTATGCTTCATTTCATCATTGCAATTAATATGATTCCCGTACCCTGGATTTGAGAAGCAAACTGAGACATTCTTTGCCTTGGTTGGGGTCAAGTCACTACCCAAATGTGATAATAATTCACAGTATCTCGCCTTGTTCAATCAAGTATTAAATCCAACATTTTGGACTCTCCTTATTTCTACAATGCAAGAATGAATGCACCAAGGATGGATGCACCAAAATCCCTCTTGCCATTTAAGGTCACATTTAATAGGTTCCAGAGATTAGGATTTGGTTGTCTTTGGGGAACATTATTCTGCCTAACACATAATCAGTTTTTGTGTATTTATTATACAAGCTGAAGAACAGTGATATTCAAAATATTTAACAGCCAGTGTGACACAGGCAATAATCAGTCATTATGGATACCTGTGTGATCATATAGGCTAATACCAGCTGAATACCAATTCTAAGCATAAATCTAAATTAATGGAGCCAATTGAAGAAAAACTGCAGAGAAGAGGAGTAATGCATAATATGACTTTTTGGACATAGATGTGGGATCCAAAAGAAGTTTCAAAAATGTTTGAAAAGTAGAATTTTAGAAAATTCATAATATGCAGCAAAGCTACTTTCTTCTCTGTTACACAACTCTGATTTTCTTATATATGTAACCTAGTACAGAGTGTAAAGTGACTTAAAATGTTGATACATTGTTAATAAAGTACTTGGAAATGTTATATATTCACTTAAAATTAATAATATACTATGTTTACTTAAAACTAAAACTATTTTAAGGTGTCTTAGTTGGAAAATGTGAAAAAATTATAGCACCAGTTAATACTTAGCAACTTACTTTCATTAAGGTGAGTAAATACATTATTTGTAGCTTTGCTATTATTATTAATTAGATTATAAATCTTTGGTTGATTGTTATTTGATTAGAAAACTGGTAAAGGTATTTTCCCTCTAGGATAGTTGCTTTGGGACAGTTAAGTGCAGTAAAAGAGTCAAAGTGATTGATTTGTGTTCCATAATCTTATCTATATTAGCTTTATGTAAAACCAATTTCGATAGAGTTAAAGTGAAAGTCTCTCAGTTGTGTCTGACTCTTTGAGACCCCATGGAGTATACAGTCCATGGAATTCTCCAGGCCAGAATACTGGAGTGGATAGCCTTTCCTTCCTCCAGGGGATCTTCCCAACCCAGGGATCGAACCCAGGTCTCCCTCATTGCAGGCAGATTCCTTACCAGCTGAGCCACAAAGGAAGCCCAGATAGTGTTAACAGGCTTTCTTTAAAAAGTAAGTAATGTAAAGATTGTTGAGTCCTTCTCTAACTCCACTAAAAATATACTATGAACTTAATCAGAAATTCTGTTTATATACTATTGTATATTAGCTTCCTACTCTTGTTGTAACAAAGTACCACAAAGTTAGTGGCTTGAAACAACACAAATGTCTGAGTGAAGTAAGTCAGACAGAGGAGGAGAAATAGTGTACGACATCCCTTATATGTGGAATCTAAAAAGAAAAGATACAAATAATCTTACAAAACAGAAACAGACTCACAGACTTAGAAAATGAACTCATGGTCACCAGGGGTAAGGATGAGGGGAACAGGTTAGTCAGAGAGTTTGTGGGATGGACATGTATACACTGCTATATTTAAAATAGATAACCAACAAAGGCCTACTGTATAGCACAAAGAACTCTGCTCAGTGCTGTGGCAGCCTGGAGGGGAGGGGGGTTTGGAGGAGAATGGATACATGTATATGTGTGGCTAACCTAGAACTATTACAGAAGTGCAAAATGGGTCTTACATCAGGGTGTCACCCAGGCCGCTTTCCTTCTGGGAACTCTAGGAAAGAATCATTCCCTTGCCTTTTCCAGCTGCTAGAGGTTATCTGCATTTCTTGGCTCAATGCCCCTTCCTCCATTCTCAAACTCAGCAACTTAACATCTTCAAATCTCTCTCTGACACTGACTTTACTGCTCTCATTTTTCATTTAGGGGTCTTGTGATTATATTGGCCCACTCAGAGAATATGATTATAACCTCTTCATCTGAAGATCTTTAACTAAATTACATCTGCAAAATCCCTCTTGCCATTAAGTTCACATTTAATAGGTTCCAGAGATTAGGATTTGGTTATTTTGGGGGAACATTATTCTGCTTAACACATATCAAGGAATTACAATGACTAACATAGTATAACTCTTGCATAAAGCAAGTCCAAAAGTAAATCTACCTGACAGCTTTTTTTCTTCTTAAACTAAACTACCAGCATATAACTCAGAGGTATCAAGCAATTTAAAAACAAATTTAAAAACAAATTCTGGTTTCCTCGGTGTGTATGCCCAGCAGTGGGATTGCTGGGTCATAAAGGCAGCTCTATTTGCAATTTTTAAAGGAATATCCACACTGTTTTCCATAGTGGCTGTACTAGTTTGCATTCCCACCAACAGTGTAAGAGGGTTCCCTTTTCTCCACATCCTCTCCAGCATTTATTGCTTGTAGACTTTTGGATCACAGCCATTCTGACAGGTGTGAATGGTACCTCATTGTGGTCTTGATTTGTGTTTCTCTGATAATGAGTGATGTTGAGCATCTTTTCATGTGTTTGTTAGCCATCCGTATGTCTTTGGAGAAATGCCTATTTAGTTCTTTGGCCCATTTTTTGATTGGGTCGTTTGTTTTTCTGGAGTTGAGCTGAATAAGTTGCTTGTATATTTTTGAGATTAGTCAGTTGCTTCATTTGCTATTGTTTTCTCCCATTTAGAAGGCTGTCTTTTCACCTTACTTATAGTTTCCTTTGTTGTGCAGAAGCTTTTAATTTTAATTAGATCCCATTTGTTTATTTTTGCTTTTATTTCCAGTATTCTGGGAGGTGGATCATAGAGGATCCTGCTGTGATTTATGTCGGAGAGTGTTTTGCCTATGTTCTCCTCTAGGAGTTTTATAGTTTCTGGTCTTATGTTTAGATCTTTAATCCATTTTGAGTTTATTTTTGTGTGTGGTGTTAGAAACGAAGTGCCAGTCTATGTTCGATACAGGATACAGGATGCTTGGGGCTGGTGCATGGGGATGATCCAGAGAGATGATGTGGGGTGGGAGGTGGGAGGGGGATTCAGGATTGGGAGCTTGTATACACCCATGGTGGATTCGTGTCAATGTATGGCAAAACCAATACAGTATTGTAAAATAAAATAAAGTAAAAATAAATAAGAAAAAAAAAGAAAAACAAATTATTTATATATCTCATATGGTAAAGTTTCTCATTTTTAGTCAAGACCAATGAGATCACAGATTATAAAAAAAACTTTTTTAATCAACAATTTTATGAATCAGTGTTTAGAAGCCAATTATTATTATATATTTTCATGTGCTTTATCAGACATTTTACAACTGGAAAGAAAACCCTCAATAAGAGGAGAGAAACTGAAAAATTCACAAACATGTGAAAATTAAAGGATACACTCTTAAACAACCAATGGCACAAAGAAGAAATCAGAAAGAAAATCAGAAAGTATCTTGAGACCAACAAAAATTAAAATACAACATAGCAAGACTTATGGGATACAGCAAAAGCAGTTCCAAGAAGGAGGTCTACAGTAATAAATTCCCACATTAATAAAAAGAAAATCTGGGGAGAACAAGATAGTGAAAGAGTAGGTGAACATGGAGTACATCTCTCTCCACGGATACATCAGGAATACACCTTCAGACACAGAAGTGCATGCAGAACACCAGCTGAGAGTGGACAGGAGTACCTGACCAGCAGAAAAGAATATATAGACTCACGCAAAACTTGGTAGAGGAAGGAACTAGGGGGAAAATGGGAGTGTTAGTAGGACTGGGCCTGCCCTTGGTGGGTGGGGCACTGAAGCTGGGGTCTGATCCTCACAGCGGGGCAACTGTCTGAGTCAGAGAGAAACATTAAAGGCTGAGAGTGAAACAGCTGATCTGTGGCAGCCTAAATGGAATAAGAATCAGACAGTCCTTGCTGCAGCCACACATACCCTGAATAGGGATGCAGGTTCCCCTGGAAGGCACAGCGCCTGGGAGCTGGAGTGTGGAGTGATCCCAGGGCGAGGGCTGCTGTTTACTGCAGAGACGCAGATGAAGAGGAGGTGAGGGAGGAGACTGTAGTGGGAAATGCCTGTGGAGGAAAACCAGGAAGCCATGGAATCAAGGCAATACTACTGAGTCATGCATAGGGGGTGGAGCTGTCACCACAGCCTCTCTCCCCCAGCATGCCAGTATCGGCAGCTGAACAATAGAGAAGTTGGCCCATCAAATGCCTGATGCACTGAACTACAGAGTAGGACCATACCCAGGGTGCCCCTTTAAGTGCCTAATGTGCTGATCTACAGAGTAGGACCCCAGCCAGGGGGGGGCCTCTATGTGCCTGATGTGCCAAACAACAGAGAAGGACCCCAGTTAAGAGACCCCTCTAAGTATCTGAATGGGAGGAGCTACAGAGAAAGACTGGCCAAAGAGGCCTTCTGATCACCAGCTACAAGAGGTTCGAAAAAAGACTCTGATGGGGCCATAACTCCTGTGGTGAAGACAGTCTGTGTCCCTGCACACTTGGTGCCACCAGGGTCCCCACAAGCCAAGCAGTTGCACCACCTCCACACCTGGCCCTCACAGGGGCAAACCCAGGTCTTCCAGGGTGGCCTCAGGAGTAAACCCCAGTGGACGACCCACATGCAGAGGTGGAAATAAAACCACAATTGAAACCCAGAGGCAGTGTAACTAAGGAAGAAGATGCAAAAACTTCCCACCAGCTGTACAAGCTGCAGATGAAATCCACATGATCAACTAGGCAGACTCTGTGCCTATGGAATATATAAAAGGTTATTGAGAGCTCCCACAAAATGAAATGTACTAGTTCTGATAGCTGTGGACACTGGAGGCAAAAATAGAGAATAGTAGGAACAGATTAGAATCTGAGCTGCCCCCACAACAGGTTCAGAGATCAGCACAGTGTTGGAGGGCATCCTAGGGAGGTGAGGTGGACTTGTGGCTCTCAGTGAGGGAAAGGACTCTGACAGCAGTGACTCAAGAAAACATTTATTATTCTTATTTTTTGATGTGTTCTGTAGGTTCTTTTGGATTTTTTTTTCTCTTTTTCCTTTCCCGCTGCTCTGTTGTAGTTGTCAATTTTAGTGGCATAATGAAATCAAATTAAGGTGTTGAGCTTTTTTTTTTCTTTTCACAGTCACATTTTTTATTGTTGCTATAAACCTCTGCAGTTCTTGGGAGTTTTTTTTTTTTTTCCTTTTTTTCTCTTTTTTAAATCTATTATTATTTTTCTACATTTATTCCTTTGTTTGCTTTTCCTACTGATCTTTTCCCCTTGCAGTTAACCTTTAATGTATATAAATCTTTATCTACCTTTATTTAACTTTGCATATCTATTCTTTCTTTTCTTTCCTCTCAACATATTTGTTAGTTTTATTTTCATTGCTTTATTCCCCAACTGGCACTTTGCTTTAGTTTTGTTTTCCAGTTGGTGCTTTTGTTAGTTTTGTTCTGGAAGACATAATTTTTGGTTTCCTTTGTTTGCCAGGTCAATCTATTGTACTTTACTTTCATTGGACTGTTTTGATTTTGCCTATGGGTGTATATGTATATGTCTATATTCAGTCACAGTTTTTATTCTTGTTATAAACCTCTGCATCTACATTGGACGTTTGCAGTTCAGTGGAATTTTCCTTTATTTTTTCCATTTTTCTTTCTTCTTCCTTTTTTTCTTTTCTCTTTTTTATAATTTTAACTTTTAATTTTTTAAACTTATTATATTTTTCTACGTTTATTCCATGAGTTTGGGTAAACTCCAGGAGTTGATGATGGACAGGGAGGCCTGGCGTGCTGTGGTTCATTTGGTCACAAAGAGTCGGACACGACTGAGTGACTGAACTGAACTGAACTGATTCCTTTGTTTGCTTTTCCTACTGTTTTTCCCCTTGCAGTTAATCTTTAATGTATATAAATCTTCTACATCTGCTGCTGCTGCTGCTAAGTCGCTTCAGTTGTGTCTGACTCTGTGCGACCCCATGGACGGCAGCCCACCAGGCTCCTCTGTCCCTGGGATTCTCCAGGCAAGAACACTGGAGTGGGTTGCCATTTCCTTCTCCAATGCATGCATGCATGCTAAGTTGCTTCAGTTGTGTCCAGTTCTGTGTGACTCTATGAACAGCAGCCCACCAGTCTCCTCTGTTCACAGGATTCTCTAGGCAAGAATCCTGGAGTGGGTTGCCATTTCCTTCTCCACTTCTTCATCTACCTCTATTTAACTTTGCATATCTATTCTTTCTTTCTTTCATTTCCTCTCAACATTTTTGTTAGTTTTGTTTCATTGTTTTATTCCCCACTTGGCACCTTGCTTTAGTTTTGTTTTCCAGTTTCTGCTTTAGTTAGTTTTGTTCTTAACTGGTAAATATAACTTTTGATTTCCTTTGTTTGCCAGGTCAATTTATCGTACTTTATTTTCATTGGACTGTTTCGACTTTGCTCATGGCTGTATATGTATGTGTGTATATTCCATTATTTTAATTATTATTTGCCTGATTTTGTAACTGCCATTTGTCTCGGGTTAATCTTTGGATATTTGTTTTAATCTCACTTAATGCCATAACAAGCCACTTGTAGAATCATCATTCCTGACCAGAGATCAAGCCCTGAGGCTTTGGAGTGGGAGCACTGACTCCAAGACCCTAGACTACCAGAGAACTAACACTAGGGAGTATCAGATAGTGAGACCTCACACAAAGGAAACCACCAGAATATAAGACCTGGCATCACCCAACCACCAGTAGCACCCCATGCAGGACACCCCATCTAAAAAACAAACAACACAAAAATAGAAACCCAATCATCAGCAGACAGGATTACCACCTCACTGAGTCTTGCCCATAAGAGGAAAAACAAATAAAAATTCAGCACAAATTTCACCCTATAAGAAGCTTACACAAACCACTGGACCAAACTTAGGAGGGCAGAAATCAAAAGGAAGGAAGAATTCAAACTTGAAGCCTGGAAAAAGGAGAGCTCAAACACAATAAGTAAAAAAATTAATAATAATAATAATGAAAAGGCAGAGAAATACTATGCAAATGAAGGAACAAAGTAGAAACACAGAAGTCCAAATACATGAACAGGAAATAGGCAAACTGCCTGAAAAAGAATTCAGAATGATAGTAAGATGATCAAAAACCTTGAAAACAAAATGGAGAAAATGCAAGCATCAATTAACAAAGATCTAGAAGAATTAAAGAATAAACATACAGAGACAAACAATACAATTACTGAAATTAAAAATACTCTAGAAGGAATCAATAGCAGAATACCTGAAGGAGAAGAACGAATAAGTGAGTTGGAAGATAAAATGGTGGAAATAAGTTCTGAAGAGCAGAATAAAGTAAAAAGCATGAAAAGAACTGAGGATAGTCCCACAGACCTCTGGGACAATATCAAACACACTAACACTTAAATTATAGGGGTCCCAGAAGAAGAAGAGAAAAACAAAGGGTATGAGAAAAATTTTGAAGAGATTAGAGTTAAAAATTTCCCCAAAAGAAGTTGGGGAAGGAAACAGTCAGTCAAATCCAAGAGGCCCAAAGAGTCCCATACAGGATAAACCCAAGGAGAAACAGACCATGACACATACTAATCAAACTAACAAAGACTATACACAAAGTAAGAATATTAAAAGCAGCAAGGGAGAAGCAACAAGTAACATACAAGGGAAACCCCGTATGCTTAACAGCCAATCTTTCAGTAGAAACTCTGCATGCCAGAAGGGAATGGCATGATATATTTAAAGTACTGAAAGGGAAAAATCTACAACCAAGATCATTGTACCAGAAAAGGATCTCATTCAAAATTGCTGGAGAAATCAAAAGCTTTTCAGATAAGCAAAAGTTAAGACAATTCAGTACCACCAAACCAGCTTTACAATAAATGTTAAAGGGACTTATATAGTCAAGAAATACAAGAGAAGAGAAAAGGTCTATAAGATCAATCCCAAATAATTATGAAAATGGCAATCAGTTCAGTTGCTCATTCATGTCCAACTCTTGGCGATGCCATGGAATGCAACATGCCAGGCTTCCCTGTCCATTACCAACTCTTGGAGCTTACTCAAGCTTATGTCCATTGACTCAGTGATGCCATCCAACCATCTCATCCACTGTCATCCCCTCCTCCTGCCTTCAATATTTCCCAGCATCAGGGTCTTTTCAAATGAGTCAGTTCTTCGCATCAGGTGGCCAAAGTACTGGAGTTTCAGATTCAGCATCAGTCCTTCCAATGACTAGTCAGGACTGATTTCCTTTAGGATGGACTGGTTGGATGTCCTTGCTATCCAAGGGACTCTCAAGAGTCTTCTTCAACACCACAGTTCAAAAGCATCAATTCTTTGGCACTCAGCTTTCTTTATAGTCCAATTCTCACATCCATACATGACTACTGGAAAAACCAGAGCTTTGACTAGATGGACCTTTCGTGGCAAAGTAATGTCTCTGCTTTTTAATATGCTGTCTAGGTTGGTCATAACTTTTCTTCCAAGGAGCAAACGTGTTTTAATTTCAGGGCTGCAGTCACCATCTGCAGTGATTTTGGAGCCCCCCCCAAATAAAGTCTGTCACTGTTTCCATTGTTTCCCCATCTATTTGCCAAGACGTGATGGGACCAGATGCCATGATCTTCATTTTCTGAATGTTGAGTTTTAAGCCAAATTTTGCACTCCCCTCACGACTGAGCAACTTTACTTCTTTCACTTTCATCAGAGGTTCTTTAGTTCTTCGCTTTCTGCCATAAGGGTGGTGTCATCTGCATATTTGAGTTTATTGATATTTCTCTCAGAAATCTTGATTCCAGCTTGTGCTTCATCCAGCCCAGCATTTCTCATGATGTACTCTACATATAAGTTAAATAAGCAGGATGACAATATAGAGCCTTGACGTATTCCTTTCCCAGTTTGAAAGCAGATGGTCAATACAGAAATCAGATTGATTATACTTGTAGCCAAAGATGGAGAAGCTCTATACAATTATCAAAAACAAGACCAGGAGCTGACTGTGGCTCAGATCATGAACTCCTTATTGCCAAATTCAGACTTAAGTTGAAGAAAGTAGGGAAAACCAGTAGACCATTCATGTATGGCCTAAAACAAATCCCTTACAATTATACAGTGGAAGTGACAAATAGATTCAAGGGATTCGATTTGATAGACAGAGAGCCTGAAAATCTATGGACAGATGTTTGTGACATTGTACAGTATGCAAGGATCAAGACCATCCCCAAGAAAAAGAAATGCAATAAGTAAAAATGATTGTCTAAGGAGGCCTTATAAATAGCTGAAAAAAGAAGAGAAGTGAAAGGCAAAGGGAAAAAGTAAATATATACTCATTTGAATGCAGCATTCCAAAGAATAGCAAGGAGACATAAGAAAGCCTGCCTCAGCGATCAGTGCAAAGAAATAAAGGAAAACAATAGAATGGGAAAGACTAGAGATCTCTTAGAGATACCAAGGGAACATTTCATGCAGATGGGCACATTATAAAGGATGGAAATCGTATGGACCTAACAGAAGCAGAAGATATTAAAAAGAGGTGGCAAGAATACATGAAATACCTATACAAAAAAGATCTTCATGACCCAGATAACCATGATGGTGTGATCACTCACCTAGAACCAGACATCCTGGAATGTGACATCAAGTGGGCCTTCAGAAGCATCACTACAAACAAAGCTAGTGGAGGTGATGGAATTCCAGTTGAGCTATTTCAAATCCTAAAAGATGATGCTGTGAAAGTGCTGCAATCAATGTATCCCAGCAAATTTGGAAAACTCAGCAATGGCCACAAGACTAGAAAAGGTCAGTTTTCATTCCAGTCCCAAAGAAAGGCAATGCCAAAGTGTGCTCAAACTACCACACAATCTCACTCATCAAATGCTAGCAAAGTAATGCTCAAAATTCTCCAACCTAGGCTTCAGCAGTACATGAACCATGAACTTCCAGATGTTCAAGCTGGATTTAGAAAAGGCAGAGGAATGAGAGACCAAATTGCCAACATCCATTGGATCATAGCAAAAGCAAGAGAATTCCAGAAAAAAACATCTACTTCTGCTTTATTGATTATACCAAAGCCTTTGAATGTGTAGATCACAATAAACTTTGGAAAATTCTTCAAGAGATGGGAATACCAGACCAGCTGGCCTGCTTCCTGAGAAATCTGTATGGAGGTCAGGAAGCTACAGCTAGAACTGGACATGGAACAACAGTCTGTTTCCAAATTGGGAAAAAGAGTAAATCAAGAAAATGGCAATAAGAAATATATATATATATATATATATATATATAATTACTTTAAATGAAAATGTATTAAATGCTCCAACCAAATGACACAGACTGGCTGAATGGATACAAATACAATACCCATATATATGCTGTCTACAAGAAACCCACTTTAGATGTCAAGACACATATAGACTGAAAGTGAGAGGATGGAAAAATACATTCCATGCAAATGGGAAGCAAAAGAAAGCTGGAGTAGCAATCCTCATATCAGACAAAATAGACCTGGCAGAACCAATAGCATATTGTAAAGTAATTAGCCAACAATTAAAATAAATAAATTTAAATTAAGAAAAAGAATATTATAAGAGATAAGGAAGGACACTACATACTGATCAAGGGATCAATCCAAAAGGAAGACATAACAATTGTAAATATCTATGCACCCAACATAGGAGCAACTCAATACATAAGACAAACACTAACAGACATAAAAGGAGAAATTGACAGTAACACAATAATAGTAGGAGACTTTAACACCCCACTCATACCAATGCACAGATCACCAAAACAGAAAATTAATAAGGAAACAGACATCTTAAATAGTTCAGATGAAATGGATCTCATTGATATCTTCAGGACATTCCATCCAAATGCAGAAGAATACACCTTCTTCTCAAGTGCACATGGCACATTCTCTAGGATAGACCACATCTTGGGTCACAAATCAAGCCTCAGTAAATTTAAGAAAATTTAAATCATGTCAATGTATGGCAAAACCAATACAGTATTGTAAAGTAAAATAAAGTAAAAATAAAAATTTAAAAATAAATAAATAAATAAATCATATTAACCATCTTCTTCAACCACAATGCTATGAGACTAGATATCAATTTCAAGAAAAAAAATGTAAGAAACAAACACATGGAGATTAAACAACAGTTTTGGTTTCTAAATAACCAACAGGTTACTGAAGAAATCAAAGGGGAAATCAAAAAATTTCTAGGAACAAATGACTATGAAAACATGACAACTCAAAACCTATGGGATATAGCAAAAGCAGTTCTAAGAGGGAAGTTTACAGCAGTATAATCCTAACTCAATAAACAAGAAAAACATCAAATAAAAAACCTAACTTTACACCTGAAACAACAGGAAAAAGAAGAAAAAAAAATCCCAAAATTAATAGAAGGAAAGAAGTCATAAAGATCTGAGCAGAAATAAATTAAAAAGAAATGAAAGAAACAATAGTAAAGATTAATAAAAACTAAAAAGCTGTTTCTTTGAGAAGATAAACAAAATTGACAAACCTTTAGCCAGACTCATCAAGAAAAAAAAGAATCAAATCAACAAAATTAGAAATTAGAAAGGAGAGGTTACAACAGATAATGCAGAAATACAACAGATTATAAGAGACCATTATTGACAACTATATGGCAATAAAATGGATAACCTGGAAGAAATGGACAGATTCTTAGAAAAGTTCAATCTTCCAAGACTAAACCAGGAAGAAATAGAAATTATAAACAACCCATTTACAAGCACTGAAATTGAAGCTGTGATCAAAAATCTCTGAAAAAACAAAAGTCCAGGACCAGATAGCTTCACAGGAGAATTCTATCAAACATTTAGTGAAGAGCTACTGCCTATCCTTCTAAAACTCTTTCAAAAAACTGTAGAGGAAGGAACACTTCCAAAGTCATTCTATGAAGCCACCATCTCCCTGATACCAAAACCAGACAAAGACAACACACACAAAAAGAAAACTACAGGCCAATATCACTGATGAACATAGATGCAAAAATCCTCAACAAAATTTTAGCAGATAGAATTCAGCAACACATCAAAAAGCTCATATGCCATGATCAAGTTGGGTTTATTCCAGGAATGCAAAAATTCTTCAATATATGCAAATCAGTCAATATGATATACCATATTAACAAATTGAAAGATAAAAACCATATGATCATCTCAATAGATGCAGGAAAAGCCTTTGACAAAATTCAGCACGCAGTTATGATTAAAACTCTTTAAAACATGGGCATAGAAGGAACCTACCTCAATATAGTAAAGGCCATATATGATAAGCCTACAGCAAACATTACTGTCAATGGTGAAAAACTGAAAGCATTTCCCCTAAGATCAGGAACAAGCCAAGGGTGTCCACTGTCACCACTATTATTCAACATATTCTGAAAGTCCTAGCTACAGGAATCACAGAAGAAAAAGAAATAAAAGGAATGCAGAACAGAAAAGAAGTAAAGCTCTCACTCTTTGCAGATGACATGATACTGTACATAGAAACCCTTTAAAGATAGCATGAGAAAATTACTAGAACTAATCAGCGAATTTAGTAAAGGATACAGGATACAAAATCAATACACAGAAATCACTTGCATTTCTATATACTAACAATGAAAAATCAGAAAGAGAAATTAAGGAATAAATCCCATTCACCATTGCAACAGAAAGAATTAAGTATCTAGGAATAAAGTTACCTAAGGAGACAAAAGAACTGTATACAGAAAATTATAAGATACTAATGAAAGAAATTAAAAATGACGTGAACAGAAGCTAAGATAGTCCATGCTCCTGGGTAGGAAGAATCAATATTGTGAAAATGACTACACAACCAAACACAATCTACAGATTCAATGTGATCCCTATCATATTATCAATGGCATTTTTCACAGAACTAGGACAAAAATTGTGCAATTCATATGGAAACACAAAAGACTCCAAATAGCCAAAGCAGTCTTGAGAAAAAAGAATGGAGCTGGAGGAATCAACTTTGCCCACCAGATTATACTACAAAGCTACAGTTATGAAGACAGTATGGTACTGGCACAAAAATAGAAACATAGACCAATGGAACAAGACAGAAAGCCCAGAAATAAACCCATGCACCTATGGGTTTGACAAAGGAGGCAAGAATATACAATGGGGCAAAGACAGCCTCTTCACGAAATGGTGCTAGGAAACTGGACAACTACATGTAAAAGAATGAAATTAGAAAACTTCCTAATACCATACACAAAGATAAACTCAAAATGGATGAAAGACCTAAATGTAAGACCAGAAAATATAAAACTCTTAGAGGAAAACATAAGCAGAACACTCGATGACATAAATCAAAGGAAGATCCTCTAATATCCACCTCCTAGAGTAACGGAAATAAAAACAAAATAAACAAGTGGGACATGACTAAACTTAAAAGTTTTTGTACAGAAAAGGAAACTATAAGCAAGGTGAAAAGACAACACTCAGAATGGGAGAAAATAATTGCAAATGAAACAACTGACAAAGGATTACTTTCCAAAATATACAAGCAGCTCATACAACTCAATGCCAGAAAAACAAACCACCTAATCAAAAAGTGGGACAAAGACCTAAACAGACATTTCTCCAAAGAAGACACTGATGGCCAACAAACACATGGAAAGATGCTCAGCATTGCTCATTATTAGAGAAATGCAAATCAAAGCTACAATAAGATATCACCTCACACCAGTCAGAATGGCCATCACCAAAAAGTCTACAAACAATAAATATTGTTGAAACATGTATATTACCATATGTGAAACAGATCGCCAGTCTAGGTTGGATGCGTGAGACAGGGTGCCCAGGGCTGGTGCACTGGGATGACCCTGAGGTGTGGGATGGGGAGGGAAGTGGGAGGGGGGTTCAGGATGGGGAACACATGTACACCCATGGCTGATTCATGTCAATGTATGGCAAAAACCACTACTATATTGTAAAGTAATTAGCCTTCAATTAAAATAAATTAATTTTAAAAAAACACCTAGGCACAATGAGAGAAAATAAATAAATAAATAAATGCTGGAGAGGGTAGGGAGGAAAGGGAACACTCTTGCACTGTTGGTGGGAATGTAAACTGATACAGCCACTATGGAAGACAGTATGGCAATTCCTTTAAGAACTAGGAATGAAACCACCATATGACCTGGCAATCCCACTCCTAGGCATATACCCTGAAGAAACCAAAATTGAAAAAGACACATGTATCCCACTGTTCATTTCAGCACTATTTACCATAGCTAGAACATGGAAGCAATCTAGATGTTCATCGACAGATGACTGGATAAAGAATTTGTGGTACATATACACAATGGAATATACTCAGCCATAAAAAGGAACACATTTGAGTCAGTTCTGATGAGGTGGATGAACCTAGAAACTATTACACACAGTGAAGTGAGTCAGAAAGAGAAAGATAAATATTGTATTCTATTGCACATATACAGAATCCAGAAAAATGGTACTGAAGAATTTATTTAAAGGGCAGCAATGGAGAAACAGACATAGAGAATAGACTTATGGACATGGGGAGAGGGGAGAAGAAGATGAGATGTATGGAAAGAGTAACATGGAAACTTACATTACCATATGTAAAATAGATAGCCAACAGGAATTTGCTGTGTGGCTCAGGAAATTCAAACAGGGGCTCTGTATCAACCTAGAGGGGTGGGATGGGGAGGGAGATGGGAGGGAGGTTCAAAAGGGAGAGGATATATGTGTACCTATGGCTGATTCATGCTGAGGTTTGACAGAAAACTGCAAAATTCTGTAAAGTAATTATTCTTCAGTAAAAAATAAATTAAAAAAAAGGGAAAATCTGAAATAAACAACCCAAGCTTATACCTCATGGAATGAGAAAAAGAAGAACTAAAGTCCAAAGTTAGTAGAAGGACAGAAATAATAAATATGAGAGCAGAATTAAATGAAATAGAGACTAGAAAGAAAATAATCAAAGACACTGTTTTTTTTCTTGTTTATTTTTGTCTTTTGAAAGATAAACAGAACTCACTGAACTTTAGCTAAGCTAACCAAGAAAAAAGAAAGGACTAAAAAACAAGTCTAAATTCTAAATGAAAGAGGAGACATTTATCCAACTAACATCACAGAAATACTGATACAAAAAACTGTAAGTGGTTACTATGAACTATTTTATGCTAATAAATTGGATAACCTAGAAGAAATGGAAAAGTTCTCAGAAACATATAACCTACCAGGACCGTTAGAAATCTAAACAGATAATAATAAATAAGGACTTTGAAAAAGATGGGAGAAAATTCCCTTGACATAGGTCAAGATGATGATCTTTTTTTTTTTTTTTTTGGACTACAGCAAACCAAACTGCTACAAAATGAAACACAATCTACTGAATGGGAGAAAATTCTGTTATATGCAAAACATATGCAAATAACATATCTGATTAAGAGTTAATATCCAAATACACAATTCATTAACAAACTCTTACAACTCAAAAAGGGAAAAACAAACAATCCAATTAAAAACTGGGCAGAGGACCTGATAGACATTTTTCCAAAAAAGATGTACAGATGGCCAAAAGGTACATGAAAAGATGTTCACTATCACTAAGCAGGGAAATGCAAACCAAAATCACAAACAGATATTAGTTCACACCTGTCAGAATGACTATTAGCAAAAAGACAATAAATAATGAGTGCTGGCAAGAATGTGGAGAAAAAGGAACCCTCCGGCGCTGTTGGTGGGGATGTACATTGGTGCAGCAACTATGGAAAATAGTATAGAGGTTCCTTAAAAAATTAAAAAGGGAACTACCATAAGATCTGACAATCCTACTTCTGGGTATATATCTGAAGGAAATAAAATCAGTATCTCAAAGAGATATCTGTACCTTCATGTTCAGTGCAGCATTATTCCAAGATGTGTAAACAACCTAAGTTATCATGAATGGAAGAATCGATGAAGAAAATCATATATATATATATATATATACACACACACGTATAATAAACACACATATACATACATACATATACACAATGGAATATCATTCAGCTTAAAAAAGAAAAATTCTTGTCATCAGTGATATTAATAACATGAATGGACCTGAACATCATTATGCTAAGAGAAATAAGGCAGACAGAGAAAGACCAACACTCAAATGTGAAATTAAATAAAAGAAAAACAACTGTCAAATGCAAAGAAACAGAAAGTAGAATGGTGGTTGCCAGGTGCTGTGAGGTGGAGGAAATTGAAAGTGGTCAAAGTATACAAACTTCTAATTATAAAATAGTTTTAAGTTCTGAGGATAGTGTGGTAACTATGGTGTATTAACTACTTGAAAGCTGCTAAAAGAGTAGCTCTTGTATGTTCTCATCACACAGAAAATACATTGTAATTCTGTGAGGTGATGAATCTGTTGACTAACCTCATTGAGGCAATCATTTCATAATATATATGTGTATCAAATCATCACACTGTGCAACTTAAACTTACATAATATTTAAATTACATCTCAATAATGGTAGGGGAAAAAGTCACTCGATGAGGATTCATGCATTGACACTGTTAAGCAACATTTTAGAATAAGAAGAAATATGTGGACTTAGAAAAATATTGAATGATTGATGCTATAATTAGTCTATTTTAAAACATACTTTTCTAGGCATATTTTTGCTCAGGGATTCTTTCCAAAACATATGTCAAAAAAGGACCCGAGGGTGACAAGAAGGCAAAGAATTTTATATCATAATTAACATTGAACTGCTGGTTTCTGAAATTTTTCCTGAAAGTAAGAAAAATAAACTCTTAACGTGTTTAAATAAATGTCATTCCTGGAGCTTGTTACCAGCACCTGAATATGGTTCCAATTGCTACAGTTCTAAAAAGTCTTTCCTAATTTGAAATTATTGTACATTGGAGTGAGTAACTGATTTAATTTCTTGAGGCAGGAAAAAATAAATAATGAACTGGAAGACTTTGTTGCCAGAAAAGAAAGATGTCTTTAAAACAGATCAACAGTAAGGTTAAAAGATCAAAGTTGTGCCCTATAAAAGCTCCCACTGGCCAACTTGTAAAAAAATGAAAAATCAAAAAGAGAATAATAATTATAATTATTTGGAACTTATTTTATCTGTGAAAAGCCTTGGGTCCATAATGATACTTGCAAATGGAAAAGTTAATTTAAATGTACAAAAGTTAATTATAAATATAAAAGAAGATGACCAACAGAAGAATATGCTTAAATGCAATGACAACTTATTCAGAATTTCTCATTTCTTTAATTTTCTTTTCATTTGAGTTACGGGTTGTTATATAGACTCGCATCTCCTTTAAGTAAGGAAAACTGGCCATAAGGAACTGTAAGAAAGCTACATAATTCTCTGAGGTTTGGCACTGTATAAAATCAGGACAAATAAGCAGCACTGGTGTTCAGACACAATGACCTGACAAATCAGATTACAGTGATGAGCTGCAACATGACAGATTAGCTGAAAATCCAGAGACAGGAACTGATCACACAGACACAGTATGTGCTTTTCTTGGAACAGATGCATTTAGATAACCTAATGTCTAACAATAAATTTCTATAAGGTTTATGAAGTAACTTTTAAACTGAGGAAGAAAACTCCCAGATCAAAACTTGATGGGCATGTAAGCACCAAGCACACACAATCTGAAATCAGGTGTGGATTTGGAAATTCCAATTGAATTAGCAATGAATCTTAACTCTATGAGGGACTCAGCCCATAAATTTTGGCTTAGATGTGAAACCCTTTCAAAGATAACATTACAGCCTGTGTCTTGGCCAGAATCAGCAACTGTGGTTGACCTGACATTGCACTGTTTCTCGTTGGGATCTACTAGCAATTCTCTACTCACAGGCAGAATTACACATGTATGAAATTAATAAAGAAACAGAAGTCTTCAATGTTGACATTTTTCACATATATATACTAATAAGTTTTATTATCATAGTAAAAATTTGTGTATGATGAATACATGGGAAAGAACTGTGAGTCTTTGATATAATGGACTTTTTATACAGATGCAGGAAACAGAACTGAACATGAAACAATGGACTAGTCCAAAATTGGGAAAGGAGTACGTCAGGCTATATATTGTCACTCTGTTTATTTAACTTGTATGCAGAGTACATGATGTGAAATGCTGGGCTGGATGACTCACAAGCTGAAGTTAAGATTGCCAGGAGAAATATCAACAATCTCAGATATGCAGATAATACCACCCTAATGGCAAAAAAGTGAAAAGGAACTAAAAAGCCTCTTGATGAGGGTGAAAGAGGAGAGTGAAAAAGCTGGCTTAAAACTCAACATTCAAAAAACTAAGATCATGGCATTATGGCAAATAGATGGGGAAAAAGTGGAAACAGTGACAGATTTCATTTTCCTGGGCTCAAAAATCACTGCGGGTGGTGGCTGCAGCCATGAAATTAAAAGACGCTTGCTCCTTGGAAGGAAAGTTATGACAAACCTAGTCAGCATATTAAAAAGCAGAGACATCCCTTTGCCGATAAAGGTCTGTATAGTCAAAGCTATGGTTTTCTTAGTAGTCGTGTATGAATGTGAGAGTTGGACCATAACGAAGGTTGAGCACTGAAGAATTAGAGAAGACTCTTGAGAGTCTTAGATGGCAAGGAGATCAAACCAGTCAATCCTAAAGGAAATCAACCCTGAATATTCATTGGAAGGATTGATGCTGAAGCTGAAGCTCCCAAACTTTGGTCACCAGATGCTGGGAAAGTTTGAGGGCAGGAGGAGAAAGGGATGACAGATGATGAGATGGTTGGACGGCATCACTGACTCAATGGACGTGAGTTTAAGCAAGCTCTGGGAGATAGTGAAGGACAGGGAAGTCTAGCGTGCTATAGTTCATGGGGTCACAAAGAGTCAGACACAACTTAGTGACTGAACAACAACAAAAGGGTACATAATCTCTAGAGAAACTGAAATGAAATGCTTAATGCCAAGGCATATGGTGATATACCACTGAACTTTAAGTTTTTTAAAACTGTATAATTGCACACTGGCAGAGGCAAAGCAAGTCACGCACAAGGTGATGGAAAGTACAGTTGACTCTTGAACAATGTGGTGGGGGGGTGGGGTTAGGGGCAGCCTCCCCTCACGTAGCCCTACTCTTTGGTCAAAAATCCACCTATAACTTCACAATCAGCCCTCCATATACTGGTTCTGCATTTTTGGATTCCACCAACTGCAGATGAGGTGAAAGTGAAGTTGCTCAGTCGTGTCCGACTCTCTGCGACCCCATGAGCTGCAGCCTGCCAGGCTTCTCTGTCCATGGGATTTTCCAGGCAAGAATACTGGAGTGGGCTGCCATTTCCTTCTCCAGAAGATGGGGTACTACTGTATTTATTGAAAACAATCTGCATGTAAGTGGTCCCATGCAGTTCAAACTCATGTTGGTAATGGTCCACTGTACATTGACTTCAGCCTTCTACAAATCAACATTCAACTCAAGAAGATTGTGCAGCAAAGCTACATCACTGTAGTGAGGGAGAAACCACGTTTAAAGAATTTTATAGCCAGCTAAATTTTTCTTCAAGTGAAAAGGCAAATACTCTAAGGCAGGCACCATGGCCCTAGGTTCAATCCCTGTTCAGGGAACTAAGATCCCACAAGCCGTGTGGTGCAGCCAAAGGAAAAAAAAAAAACACATAAAAATAAGGTATTACTTGAGGCAGGCAGTGCACTGGGTGGTCCCATGGATCTGTCTCTTGCTATAACAGTGTTTGGATGGAAGAGACCCAGGGACACCCCTGTTCCAGCCCTCCAACCACCCTCAAACCTTTTTTCCAGTCTCAACCTTCAGAACCAGGACCAACAACACCAGTTTTTAAGCTTAACTCCCTCTTTGCAGTCCCTGGGCAGCTTGTTAACGACCCCTGGAGCTCTCTCCCAAGCCTTGGACCAAATGTAAACAATAAAGCTTTTGGCAGCAAAAAAGAGGACTCTAAGGCATATAATACCCCAAAACTAGAGCTTCCTTCTTATAAATTAAACTCACAAATAAATACTACTTGATTGTGAAATACAACTACTCAGTTGTGTGATTTAAAATAAATCAAGAATGGCGTAAACTCGATGATAAGCAATGAATCAATTAAAATTTACAGAATTGATCCTATTGTAAGTTTAGAGTTCAAAAAGAGTACATAAGTGTTATAAAACTTGACAATAGTGAAAGTATTCTAAGTGAATAAAAACTGAGGATGGAGAAGGTAAAGTTGGAATAAGTCCGTGGCTGAGTGCCATTTTTCTTAAATTTCCAAGAAAGGTGTCAAAATGTACCATGTAGATTCAGAACATAAAGGTGCACTAATACCAAAATGGCTCCAAATTCTTTATGTTTTCAAAAGCTTATTTTTTAATTTAGCCATGTCACTTAGATTTTTCAAACACACATTTATCTGAAGTGCCACTATTCTATTACCCTTCGGTGTATTTTGCTTTCATGAAAGTGAATTACTTAGGAATTTAAAAAAGAGCATATAGAATATGATTCTATTTTTTGCAAAATGGGTAGAATTTTTGAGTATCTGAATTTTTACAAACAAGCATGTTTTCAATTTTTTTTTTTAATTTTTAGTTTTTTATTTTTTAAATTTTAAAATCTTTAATTCTTACATGCATTCCCAAACATGAACCCCCCTCCCACCTCCCTCCCCTGAACATCTTTCTGGGTCATAACCATCTTCCCAACCCAAGGATCAAACCTGGGTCTCCCACATTGTAGGCAGACGCTTTACCATCTGAGCCACCAGGGAAGTCTTAATAAACCATACTGCCATTATTGTTTAGTAAAGGTAATTTAAAACATTTACATTTACAAATGTCTTATAAGGACTATCAGACACCAAGAAGATATAAATAAAACAACAGGGTTGGATATGGCTAATCATTGTGTATGGTTTGCCATTTAGGAGCCTGCATTAAGAATCCCATTATATTTGCAGAGACCGCACCCATCTTTGTCATTTTTTCTACTGCATCCACATAGATCAGATCTAACTGATGCTTAAGGAATAAGTGAGCAGTTGTGCTCTGCAACCGCCAAGCTTCCAATTAAGGAAGTCCAATTAAAAGCTCATTTCTGTAATTGAGCAGAGATGTAATCAAGCTTAAAGAGAAGCAGAAGAACAAGATGCACGCAGTTTATTTAGGGGAATGGGCATAGTGATTCTGAACTTTAGTAATTTTAAAATAATATCTATGCTTCCATAAAGTACATTAAATTTCTCCTCTGCTGTCTTTAAGATCAAGAGCTAAAATAAAGTCACCATGCCAGCATATTGGGAACAACTAAAATTCAAGATATGAATAAGGCTTGGAAGCATGCAGGTTACAGACTGAAAGCAATCTTTTAAGTTCCTTGCTTCCAAAATGGTTACTTATGCCTAGGAAAGGTATATGTTCTCTTCACGGTCCACAGATTAGGATATTCAAACTCTAAATGAATGCAGAATTTTCTAGCACTTCTTAGTGAGGTTATATCTAAATGGAAACACTGTTACTGTTTACTTAACTGAATTCTACATCTTCGACTAAAGTCACCTTTCAATTTCTTTTTTAAAAACAAAGGCTTGCTTTTGACAGAAATTGTGATATGCCTAATTTACTGAAATGGTTGTACTTCACAATAACACAATTGAAATCAATACTATCAGGATGACAGTAGTATTCATTTTGCCCCAATATTTTGGGAACAAAACTAAACACATCTAGCATATTCATACACCAAGTAATATTCTGCATGTTATATCTTATACACCTTCCAATGAAAAAGCTCATATTTTCTTCCTAGTGAAAATTTGAAATGTTTACCCAAACTAAGTCAACAAATAAAATCTATTAAGCTTATTTTATGATATTGTGCTACCTTACACAACCAAGAATAGGAAATAAAAATTACATATTATACTTTGGAAAGGCAAAGTCTGACTCCCTAAGGAAGTGTAAATTACTGCATGCTAATTTCAAAAAGATATTTTCCCAAACTTTTGATACTTATAATTAATGAAGATATTTCAATCATTTTTTTGTTTGGGGAAGGGAGTTCAAAATGTGTAGAAAAAAATATATTACTTCCTTGCCCTAAATCCTAAAAGTAGTTATTTGTTTATCCAGTCCACTTCAGAAAAATCAGTAGATAGTAATACTTTAGAAGTGCTGATTTAGAACTTCATGAAAATTCTCCCAACAAAAGTCACATTCTCTGTGATCTAACACCTCATCCTTATAATTAATCTTCACCTTCAACCCAGAGCATGAGAAAATTATATAGACATCTGTTCTGTTTTCTTTATCTCTACTGCTACAAAATATTTTTGAATTACATCTATTTGTTATAGTTGCAGTGTGAAACAGTTAAGTTTCCACAGATGAACTTAAATTGCTTTAATAGCACTATAAAAACCTAAGAATTAATAAAGTGCATATTAGAAGTAAATTGTGTCCTTGCTCCCTCACTAAAACCTTTAAGGTTTAGTGTTGAAAGCTTTATAAATTTAAGCTCTTTATAAAATAAAGTTAAGAAGGTGTATTATGGAATTCTCAGTAATGTTTATTCTTAATTGTTTGTTACACAAGCCAATGGTAAAGATATATATCTTACCAGAAATGTCACATCTTATTAATTATGACTTAGAAAGAAAGTGAAAGTGAAGTCACTCAATCGTGTCTGACTCTTTGCAACCCCATGGACTGTAGCCTACCAGGCTCCTCCGTCCATGGGATCTTCCAGGCAAGAATATTGGAGTGGGTTGCTGTTTCCTTAAGTCATATGCTTAATTATAATTAAGCATAATTTCTTAATTATTTTCATAAATATAAAAGGAACTAAGGGAGGAAAAAAATATGGTTATCTTTAGATCAAATAAGTTTAAGGGTATGGTAAATAAATGGGAAATTATTATTTATAAATTGAATTTTTACTGACTTCTATGTACATTTCATTGCAGGATGAAAAATTAAGATTCAAAAATTTCATAACAGTTCACAATGGGAAAGCAAGAAGTATATGTTGAATGAAGTAGTGAACACGAAGCAAGCAAAGTGAAGGAATTTTGATTACATAATATTCATGTGGAATATTCTGTTGTATATTGTACAAACTCAATGCATTATCACAAATTTTCAGCCTAGATGATTATTTTTAAGGATGTTCTCCACCTGTCTTTCTAATATTCTCAATCCTGTTCTCCCACATTTTCTTTCTATGTTCTTCAACATTCTGGCCTTAAACAACTGGCAAAACTTGATTTAACTTTCGTCTCAGTGAGCATCTGGTCTTTCTCAACTACACTGCTGTTTGTTTTTAGCTCAGCATGGAATTCTTCAAATTGTTGATGTATGGCAAAACAAATACAATATTGTAAAGTAATTAGCCTCCAATTAAAATAAATAAATTTAAATTTAAAAAAAAAAAAACAAATACTGTCCCCATAGTCACTTTCCCAGTCCAACTAGACCCACCCTCTTGGGGAGTTCTTGGGTACACACCAACTTTAAATATAATATAATTAATATAATTTAACATAATATAACATGTAAATCAAAATGTTGATCACAGATCATTTTTTAAAAATTCAAATAATATTCATCTCATTTGACTATAAAAACAATAGCACATGTAATACATTTTAGCAAGATGCCATCTTAATTTCAATTTTACTAAAATAGAAAGGACACCACTCTATAAGAGCAACTTTTACTGGGATCATATAGTGTTTTAAGTGTCTGACCTATTTCTTGTTTGTAATACATTCTTTTGTAAAAATTTCCCGTAAAAGGAATATCTGCTTTTTATATTAGCTAATCTCACATATAGGGGCTTCCCTGGTGGTTCAGGTAATAAAGAATCTGCCTGCAGTGCAGGAGACCCAGGTTCAATCCCTAGGTTGGGAAGATACCCTGGAGAAGGGAATGGCTACCCACTCTAGTATTCTTGCCTGGAGAATTCCCTTGGACAGAGGAGCCTGGTGGGCTATAGTCCATGGGGTCACAGAGTCAGACATGATTGATAATGATAAGGACTGAGCAACTAACACTTTCAGTCTCACATACAGATAAATATCTGTTGAGGTGATAAAATGAATTCCTTGACTGTTGTTTTCCAGGAATTCTCAATTCCTTGACTTTTGTTTAACCTCAAATCATGTTTAAATGAAGAAGGTATTGAAATGTGCTTTTCGTCCAACTATCATGCTATGATGAACAGAGATGCAACACAGTTTGTCTTCAAAGAAAGACTTGTTGCCTTATTTACTCTCAGCTCTTTTACATGTCGTTTCAGTTGCCTTACTCAACATCACAACTCGCTAACAGCCCAGATCCAAAGACTGCTTAATATAGGAGTAGAAAGGCCTAGCTTTTTGATTCTAAATTGCAGGGGGAGGAACACTCCCAAACTCATTCTATGAGGCCACCATCACTCTGATACCCAAACCAGACAAAGATATCACAAAAAAAGAAAATTACAGACCAGTATTATTGATGAACATGATGCAAAAATCCTCCACAAAATACTAGCAAACAGAAACAAGTAATACATTGAAAGGATCATACACCATGAAAGAAGTGGGATTTATCTCAGGGATGCAAGGATTCTTCAATATATGCAAATCAATCAATGTGATACAACATATTAACAAATTAAAGAATAAAAACCATACAATCAAATTAACACAATATTGTAAAGCAATTATCCTCCAATTTTTTAAAAAAAGATCATCTCAGTAGATGCAGGAAAAGCTTTTGACAAAATTCAACACCCATTTATGATAACAACTCTCCAGAAAATGGGCACAGAGGGAACTTGCCTGTGCCATGTGCTCAGTCGTGTCTGACTCTTTGCAACCCTATGGACTGCAGACCTCCCGGGTCCTCTATCCATGGGATTTTCCAAGCAAGAATATTAGAGTAGGTTGCCATTTCCTCCTGCAGGGGATCTTCCCACCCCATGGAGCAAACCCCCGTCTCCAGTGTCTTCTGCACTGACAGATGAATTCTTTACCACTGTGCCACCTGGGAAGCCCATAGAGGGCACCTGTGCTGTGTGTGCTTAGTCATTCAGTCATGTTGATCTTTGTGACCCCACAAACTATAGCCTGCCAGGCTCCTCTGACCATGGGATTCTCCAGGCAAGAATACTGGAGTGGGTTGCCATGCCCTCCTCCAGGGGATCCTCCCAATTCAGGGATCAAATCCAGGTCTCCCGCATTGCAGGTTGATTCTTTACCATCTGAGCCATCAGAGTAGCCCAGAGGGAACCTACCTCAACATAACAAAGGCTATATATGACAAACCCACAGCAAATGTCATTCTCAATGGTGAAAAACTGAAAGCATTTCCTCTAAGATCAGAAACAAGACAAGGACACTCACTCTCACCACTACCATGCAATACAGTTTAGAGAAGAAAAAGCAATCTAAATTGGAAAGGAAGAAGTAGAATTGTCACTGTTTGCAGATGACATGATACTAAACCTAGAAAATCTGAAAGATGCCACCAGAAAAATCCTAGAGTTCATCAATGGATTTGGTAAAGTTGTAGGATACAAAATTAATGCACAGAAACCTCTTGCATTCCTATACACTAACAACAAAAGATAAGAAAGAGAAATTAAGGAAACAATCCCATTTACCAGTGCCACAAAAAGAATAAAATCCTTAGAAATAAACCTACTTAAGGAGGCAAAAGACCTCTACTCAGAAAACTATAAAACACTGATGAAAGAAATCAAAGATGACACAAACAGATGGTGAAGGACCAGTCTAATTCCAGAGCTTCCTCCAAGGGATGGACAGAAACTCTTGATGGGCCTGCCTCAACACTGGACTGCTCTCTCCTGTTCCTGCTTTATTTTCCTCCCTTCCACAGCTTTGGATCCCAATGACACTCCAGCACAAAAAATCTGCTGCAAATTACACTGTTTCAGAGTTGGCTTCCCAGGAAACCCAAGCTATGACACATCTATTCACAATTTGCTGTCTGAGTAACACAACTTGTTTTTAAAATCTCCACACTGCAGCTGAGTACCTGTAAATAATTGTACAGGCGTTTTTAAATGTCAGAAGTTCTCTGCAAATGACAAGACAGATATTTTCTAAAAATAACTTGAGCAAAGACTTCAACTGATGTCTTATGTAAAAAATTGTCAGATTGCTTTGATTCAAGTACTATGTAACAATGTAGTCAAACTGTTAAAAAAAAAACTAGCACAGCTAAACTCTAATAAATGAGTAATTGGGGAACCTCTAATCTGTAGTTCACACTGGTAATTCAAAGACAAAAATGAGGGATTGTAGGTTATGTGAATTGAAGTGATGATTTTGAAATATTTTGCCCAACAACTATCATATATTTAAGTATTGTTGGGTTTACTCTTTACAAGGGCTTCCCTAGTGGCTCAGATGTTAAAGAATCCACCTACCATGCAGGAGACCCGAATTTGATTCCTGGGTCGGGAAGATCCCCTGGAAAGAGGAATGGCAACCAATTCCAGTATTCTTGCCCGGAGAATCCCATGGACAGAGGAGCCTGTCAGGCTAGAGTTCATGGGGTTGCAAAGAGTCAGATACGACTGAGCGACTAATACTTACTCTTTAAGAAGTTTGCTAATTATTAAGAAATCATATATATATTTTCCAAGACAAATTTCTTTCCAAAATATTTAGAACTCCTTGCTATTCAGCAGGAAACTTTTAAAGGAAATAGACTTTAACAGTAAGCTGTTCCCACAAATTATGGTGACTTCTGGTTACCAGACATGTAAATAGCTCAGAAGTCATAAACCTCTATCTTCACAAAAAGTTGAACAAACTGGAAATCGATAACGTATCTAAGATCCATCAGAGAACTGAGATTACAGGGCAATCTGCTGGTCCAAAAATAAAGAGAGATGAGTACAGAGGATCTGAGCCACCAGGAGCAAAAACCACAGGCAGAGACTTGTTGGAATATTTCAAGGGTAATTGAATTCCTGTAGACGGAGTGTGTACTCATTTGAGAGATAAAGATTCCTGCAGGCCCATACTTAGTGGAGGCCTCTATACTTTTACCAGCAGGTATTGAATTTTACCACTTGGTTTTCAGAATGAAGATTAAATAAAAATTTCATGGATCCATCAGTAGGAAGGGGAAAGCAAACCACTTTCAAAAACACCCACAGGGTTTATTCTCTTTAACAAAAGACTGTCCTCAAAGGAAACTATTTTACCAGAGCCTAACCAACGTGGGTGTTGGGTGGGAGAAGAGACATGTCCAGCTTGAGGTTTTTCTAGCCTTCCAGGTGTGGAAAGGTGAAAACCCAAACCCAGTCCATCCTAGCCATTGTATAATGTTTGAAAAAGCTGAGAAGCACTTGTGAAGGTCATAGTCCAGGGCCACAGACTCCCTAAAACACTGAGACCTAATCATAGAACTACAGAACCCTCTGCCCCCTTATTTATTACTACATCAACAGGGGTCCTGAATAATAGCAGGGTATTGTGACTGTTATTATTCCAAAGAATTCCCAGGCTCAGACTCTATTTATGTCTCTAGGAAAACCTAAATACAACAGAGGATACCAAAACACAGACACCAGAGGGAATCTTTTCCTCTGATACCCACACTCTAGCAACCAGTAAATACAGTCTAACACACAGCCAGATGAATGTAAAACCTCACACAAAAGACTTATTTACCTATATTCTTTTTGCCCAATACATTGCATCTTTCAGCAAACAGGAAGTATGGCAATAGGTGAAAAACATGGTGTGAAGAAACAAACCAAGAATCAGAACCAGACCAAGATATAGCAGAGATGTTGGAATTATCAGACTGGAAATTTACAATACCTAAGATTAATTAATGCATCGGCACTGGAGCAGCCGAGAGGAGCTACCACATGTCCGAGGTCAGGGGCGGTGGCCAAGACGAGCTACTCCACGTCCAAGGTCAAGACGGCGGCTGAGACGAGCTACCCCACGTCCCAGGTCAGGGGTGGGCGGCTGGGAGGAGCTACCCTACGCTTGAGGTCAGAGCGGCCGAGAGGAGCAACCCCACGTCCAAGGAGCAGTGGCTGCAGGGGCGCAGGAGGGCGGAGAACAGCTATTCCACGAAAAGGTCAGGAGGGGGGGCCGTGAGGAGATACCCCTCATCCAAGTTAAGGAGCAGTGGCTGTGCTGTGCTGGAGCAGCCGTGAAGCGATATCCACGTCCAAGATAAGAGAAACCCAAGTAAGATGGTAGGTGTTGCTAGACGGCATCAGAGGGAAAACACACTGAAACCATACTCACAGAAAACTAGCCAATCTGACCACAGGGACCATAGCCTTGTCTCACTCACCAAAACTAGGTCATGCCGTGTGGGGCCACCCAAGATGGGAGGGTCATGGTGGAGAGGTCTGACAGAATGTGGTCCACTGGAGAACGGAATGGCAAACTACTTCAGTATTCTTATGTTGAGAACCCCATGAACAGTATGAAAAGGCAAAATGATAGGATACTGAAAGAGGAACTCCCCAGGTCAGTAGGTGCCCAATATGCTACTAGAAATCAGTGGAGAAATAACTCTAGAAAGAATGAAGGGATAGAGCCAAAGCAAAAACAATACCCACTTGTGGATGTGACTGGTGATAGAAGCAAGGTCTGATGCTGTAAAGAGCAATATTACATAGGAACCTGGAATGTTAGGTCCATGAATCAAGGCAAATTCAGTTCAGTTCAGTTGAGTCACTCAGTCGTGTCCGACTCTTTGCACCCCATGAACTGCAGCACACCAGGCCTCCCTGCCCATCACCAACTCCCGGAGTTCACTCAAACTCACGTCCATGGATTCAATGATGTCATCCAGCCATCTCATCCTCTGTTGTCCCCTTCTCCTCCTGCCCCCAAATCCCTCCCAGCATCAGAGTCTTTTCCAATGAGTCAACACTTTGCATGAGGTGGCCAAAATACTGTTTTATTTTATTTTAAATAAAATAAAATAAAATAAAATAAAGTTTCAGCTTTAGCATAATTCCTTCCAAAGAACAACCAGGACCGATCTCCTTGAGAATGGACTGGTTGGATCTCCTTGCAATCCAAGGGACTCTCAAGAGTCTTCACCAACACCACAGTTAAGAAGCATCGATTCTCTGGCGCTCAGCTTTCTTCATTATCCAACTCTCATATTCATACATGACCACTGGAAAAACCATAGCCTTGACTAGATGTACATTTGTTGGCAAAGTAATGACTCTGCTTTTGAATATTCAATTTGAACCTCTATTAGCCTTTGCCCTGCTTCATTCCATACTCTAAGGCCAAATTTGCCTGTTACCCCAGGTGTTTCTTGAATTCCTACTTTTGCATTCTAGTCCCCTATAATGAAAAGGACATCTTTTTTGGGTGTCAGTACTAAAAGGTCTTGTAGGCCTTCATAGAACCCTTCAACTTCAGCTTCTTCAGCATTACTGGTTGGGGCATAGGTTTGGATTACTGTGATATTGAATGGTTTGCCTTGGAAACAGAGATCATTCTGTCCTTTTTGAGATTGCATCCAAGTACTGCATTTTGGACTCTTTTGTTGACCATGATGGCTACTCCATTTCTTCTAAGGGATTCCTGCCCACAATAGTAGATATAATGGTCATCTGAGTTAAATTCACCCATTCCAGTCCATTTAAGTTCGCTGATTCCTAGAATGTCGACGTTCACTCTTGACATCTCCTGTTTGACCACTTCCAATTTGTCTTGATTCATGGATCTAACATTCCAGGTTCCTATGTAATATTGCTCTTTACAACATCAGACCTTGCTTCTATCACCAGTCACATCCACAGCTGGGTATTGCTTTTGCTTTGGCTCCATCCCTTCATTCTTTCTGGAGTTATTTCTCCACTGATCTCCAGTAGCATATTGGGCACCTACCAACTTGGGGAGTTCCTCTTTCAGTATCTTATCATTTTGCCTTTTCATACTGACAGAATGGGGTCCAAAGAAAATTGGAAGTGGTCAAACAGAAGATGGCAAGAGTGAATGCTGACATTCTAGGCAGGCTAATAGCGTTTTGCCAAGAGAACACACTGGTCACAGCAAACACCCTCTTGCAACAACACAAGAGAAGACTTTACACATGGACATCACCTGATGGTCAACACCAAAAGCAGATTGATTATATTGCTTGCAGAGAAGCTCTATACAGTCAGCAAAAAAAGACCAGGAGCTGACTGTGGCTCAGATCATGAACACTTTATTGCCAAATTCAGACTCAAATTGAAGAAAGTGGGGAAAACCACTAGACCATTCAGGTATGACCTAAACCGAATCCCTTACGATTATACAATGGAAATGAGAAATAGATATGAGAGACTAGATCTGATAGAGTGCCTGATGAACTATGGACAGAGGTTTGTGACATTGTACAGGAGACAGGGATCAAGACCATCCCCATGGAAAAGAAATGCAAAAATGCAAAATGGCTGTCTGAGAAGGTCTTACAAATAGCTGAGAAAAGAAGAGAAGCAAAAAACAAAGGAGGAAAGGAAAGATATAAGCATCTGAATGCAGAGATCCAAAGAATAGCAAGAAGAGATAAGAAAGCCTTCCTCAGTGATCAATACAAAGAAATAGAGGAAAACAGAATGGGAAGGACTAGAGATCTCTTCAAGAAAATTAGAGATACCAAGGGAACATTTCATGCAAAGATGGGCTCTATAAAGGACAGAAATGGTATGGACCTAACAGAAGCAGAAGATATTAAGAAGAGGTGGCAAGAATACATGGAAGAACTGTACAAAAAATATCTTCACGACCCAGATAATCATGATGATGTGATCACTAATCTAGAGCCAGACATCCTGGAATATGAAGTCAAGTGTGCCTTAGAAAGCATCACTACGAACAAAGCTAGTGGAGGTGATGGAATTCCAGTTGAGCTAATTCAAATCCTGGAAGATGATGCTGTGAAAGTGCTGCACTCAATATGCCAGCAAATTTGGAAAACTCAGCAATGGCCACAGGACTGGAAAAGGTCAGTTTTCATTCCAATCCCAAAGAAAGGCAATGCCAAAAAATGCTCAAACTACCACACAATTGCATGCATCTCACATGCTAGTAAAGTAATGCTCAAAATTCTCCAAGCCAGACTTCAGCAATGTGTGAACAGTAAACTTCCAGATGTTCAAGCTGGTTTTAGAAAAGGTAGAGGAACCAGAGATCAAATTGCTAACATCCACTGGATCATGGAAAAAGCAACAGAATTCCAGAAAAACATCTATTTCTGCATTATTGACTATGCCAAAGCCTTTGACTATGTGGATCACAGTAAACTGTGGAAAATTCTGAAAGCGATTGGAATACCAGACCACCTGACCTGCCTCTTGAGAAACCTATATGCAGGTCAGGAAGCAACAGTTAGAACTGGACATGGAACAACAGACTAGTTCCAAATAGGAAAAGGAGTATATCAAGGCTGTATATTGTCACCCTGCTTATTTAATTTATATGCAGAGTACATCATGAGAAGCGCTGGGCTGGAGGAAGCACAAGCTGGAATCAAGATTGCAAGGATAAATATCAATAACCTCAGATATGCAGATGACACCACCCTTATGGCAGAAAGTGAAGCGGAACTAAAAAGCCTCTTGATGAAAGTGAAAGAGGAGAGTGAAAAAGTTGGCTTAAAGCTCAACATTCAGAAAACGAAGGTCATGGCATCTGGTCCCATCACTTCATTTGAAATAGATGGGGAAACTTTGGAAATAGTGTCAGACTTTGTTTTTTGAGGGGGCTCCAAAATCACTGCAGATGGTGATTGCAGCCATGAAATTAAAAGACGCTTACTCCTTGGAAGGAAAGTTATGACCAACCTAGATAGTATATTGAAAAGCAGAGACATTACTTTGCCAAAGGTCCGTCTAGTCAAGGCTGTGGTTTTTCCAGTGGTCATGTATGGATGTAAGAGTTGGACTGTGAAGAAAGCTGAGTGCTGAAGAATTGATGCTTTTGAACTGTGGTGTTGGAGAAGACTCTTGAGAGTCCCTTGGACTGCAAGGAGATCCAACCAGTCCATCCTAAAGGAGATCAGTCCTGGGTGTTCATTGGGAGGAATGATGCTAAAGCTGAAACTCCAATAGTTTGGCCACCTCGTGTGAAGAGTTGACTCATTGGAAAAGACTCTGATGCTGGGAGGGATTGGGGCAGGAGGAGAAGGGGACAACAGAGGATGAGATGGCTGGATGGCATCACTGACTAGATGGACATGAGTTTGAGTGAACTCTGGGAGTTAGTGATGGACAGGTAGGCTTGGCGTGCTGCAGTTTATGGGGTCGGAAAGAGTCGGACACAACTGAGCAACTGAACTGAACCGAAGACTAATTAATATACTAGAGTCTCTTGTGAAACAAAATGGACAACATGCAAAAATGGGTAATATAAGCAGAGAGATGGAAATCTTAGGGAATGGCTGGCTGAAACTGCCCGCCCTGGTCAGGCACAATCATAACCACAAGCAAGAGTTATTTTACAACAGGAGGTCCTGGTTAGGAACATGGAAAAAAATACTACCATCAACTAGAATACTTTAGAAAAGGTAGAAAGGAGAGAGTAGATACCAGTCCATATATCCTACCAACCTCCCCAAATCCTTTTCACTGACATCCATTTTGTCTAGAGATGTGCATGCCACCAGGGAGACCCTGATACAGAATTACTGGCCAGAGACAACCAAGAAACTATGCTCATTACCATAAAACCCAAGACTGTGAGCCACATGGCAGAGCAGTCCTCCTGAGTTTCCTTATCTTGCTGCTCTCTGCTTGAGTCCTCCTCCTAAGTAAAGTTTTTTTGCTTTGTCAGCATGTATGTGTCCTTGGACAATTCATTTCTGAGCGTTAGACGAAAGTCTACTCTTGAGTAGACTGGAAGACGCCCCACCTTCCTGCAACAGAAACTCAAAGAAAGAATCAAAAGGAAATGCTAGAAATCAAAACCACTTAAATAAAATTGAATGCTTTTGATAGGTTGATCAGTAAACTGAATACAGCTGAAGAAAGAAACAATGAGCTTGAGGGGAAGTCAATAAAAACTTCCTAAACTGAAAAACAAAGAGAAAATGAAAAAATAAAGGAATAAATATCCAAGGATTTCATGACAATCACAAAGGGTTTAACATACCTGGAATGGTAATACCAGAAGAAGAAGAAAAAAAGGAACAGAGTTTCTGTTTGGGATGATGGAAAATTTTTGAGATAGGAGTGATATAATTAATGTCACTGAACAGTAAACTAAAAATGGTTTAAAAAACACAATCTTTCATTCTTTATATTTTACTACAATTAAGAAAAACAATGAAGGATTAGGAAAGGCTTTCACTGACAAGCATAAATTAAGAGAAATTTTGTTTCCAGTAGTCTTGCCTTACAAAAAAAAATGTTTAAAGAAGTTCTTCAGAGAGAAGGAAAGTGATATATGTCAGAGACTTAGAGCATTGGAGAAGGAATAAATAAAAGTAAAATGGAATCTTTTATTTTAATTGATCTAATAGATAATAGTTTGCTCAAAATAATAATAGCAACAATGTATTCAGTGACTACAGGCTACAGATAAGTGAAATGAGAGACAGTAATGTTTTAAGGATGAGAGGAATTGGGGACATTTTTGTTATATTACACTATTCATGTATCAGTCGTAAATGTATATTGTCAACTACAGGGCAAATGCAAAAAATTAAGTACAATTGACATGCTAAGAGGAGAGAAAATGAAATTATGCAAAATGCTCAGTTAAAACCAGAGAAGGAAGAAAAAGAAAAGAAGGCAAAAATAAACAGAGAAAAGCAAAGCAAAGGGCAACAAATACAAAAACAGTTAAAATGTCACTGATATGAATCCAACTCTATCAATAATTAATTTAAATATAAATGTTCTAACTACACCAATTAAAAGAGACTATCTGAGTGGATAGAAATATAAGACCCAACTAAGAAAGTTACTATAAATGTAAAGACACAGATTGATTAGAAGTACAGGGATGAAAAAAAAAAAAAAAGAAGAAGTACAAGGATGGAGAAATATGTACCATGCAGACACTAATCAAAAGAAAGATAGAATAGATGTTAATTTCAAATAAAGCTAACTTCAATGCATGAAAAATCATATATGGAATAAAGAGGAGCATCACAGAATGATAAAGGGGACAATTTTCCAAGAAGACAACAATCCTATAAACTGTGATTATTACTAGGCCAGTCTTGTAGGTCAATGTTATATCATACTAACCCTTAGAATCTGATTTAATGATATTCAACGTCTCACAGCACTGGAGAGAGACTATACTAAAAATGTCCTTGAGACTTCCCTCCTGGTCCAGTGACTGGGAGTCTGGGCTCCCAATGCAGAAGGACCGGATTCAATCCCTGCTCAAGGAACTAGATCCACACGCCACAACTAAGACCTAGTACAGCCAAATAAATAAATAAAAATATTTTAAAATGTCTTCTTTTAGGTATTGATATAAGATTATTTAATGATGAACATTCAGAATACTTACCTTCCATTTTAAAACACTCTGGTGCATTACTTATAACAAACATTTTTGACCCATACCTCCACGACTGACAGAACACCTATATTAACACCTAGGCAGTAGCCAGGGTTATAAAACACCATTTGGGCTATTTCAGAAAATGTAGATTATTGGTAAAGTATATTTAAAGTCAATGCCACTGAGTTTGCTTATGTACCCACATGTAGAGTACATTGCCATTATTCAACCTGCTCTAAATCTCTTCTTGTGTCCTAACATTGTCTCCACCTAAGAGACTAGCTCAGCAGTAAAGAACCTGCTGGCCAATGCAGGAGCCACAGGAGTCACAAATTCCAACCCTGGGTCGCAAAGATCCCCTGGAGGAGGAAATGGCAACCCACTCCAGTCTTCTTGCCTGGAGAAACCCACAGACAGAGGAGCCTGGCGGGCTACAGTCCATGGGGTCACAAAAGAATCAGACACTACTGAACACACAGTGAAGATGGATGAAAAGGGAAGAGAATAAAAGTTTGACTAGGTTCTGGTACAATTTCAATGTTAGGGACTAATACAAAACAACAAGCAACTCTTGGGACATTAGCTGGGTGGCCTACAATTCAACTCAGTTCAAATACTATTTACCTGGAAATAACATCCAATTCCATAGGTTAAGGATTCAGTCTGAGAAGACACCACAACACCACCCTGACCACCCACACCACCTTGTCACCACCAGGGCTGAGTTTCAACATCAGTCACAAGGCCAGGTTGCTATCTATACTTCTGACTGACTGGCTATAAATCAGAGAGGTTCCCAAGATCCTCTCGTGGGATTCAATTAATTTGCTAGAGCAATTCATAGAACTCAGAGAAACATCTTACTTTACTAGGTCATTGTGAAACTGAGTGAGGCTCTGTGGGACATGGAAGCCTCTTTTTGTGTTCCCCATTTCTTGTAGGCAAGACTCCAGTCTCTATGACCTCCCCTGAGTTCCTAAGGGCAGATTCAAATGTTGCTAATCAAGGGAGGAGCAGTCAAGAAACCACTGGAGGCAAGATTAAAGGGACCAGAAAAGCTCATTAAGATTAGGAGACCTGACTACCCTGAACACAGCCTAATATTGTCAGCAAGCCCTCCCTTGGGAAATATTGTCACCAAACTTCTTATTGCCTCCTGGGTTGGGACACACAGTTTTTCAAGGCAGGAGCCTTCTGTGTCCTGCTTTGCCCGGCAAAGCAATAAAGCTATCCTTTTCTAGTTCACCCCAAACTCTGTCTCCAAGATTCGATTCAACACCAGTGTACAGAGAAGCTGAGCTTTCGGCATCAATTGGTTTATTGTCTTTTATATCTAGATGGAAGAGATGCATAGGGCAAGATATAGGGACAGGGCATAGAGCTCCCAGGTCCTCTCCAGTATGCCACCTCCTCTCCAACCCCAATCTGTACAGGGAGAACTCTCCAAAGCCAGTCCTTTTTGGTTTTGGTGGAAGTTTCATTACTTAGGCATGATAGGCTAAACCACTGACCATATGCAACTGATTCAACCTCCAGGCATCCTCTCCACTCCCGGAAGGATGGGAGAGTGAAACAAAGTTTCAACCATATAATCACTTGGTTGGTTCCTTTGGAAACCAGCCCCCAACCTTAGTGGGGGTGGATCCAAAAGTCACTTCATTAACAACAACAGCAAAGGACACCTCAATTGCTCTCACCATTTAGGAAATTCCAAGGGTTTTAGATGCTCTGTGTCAGAAACAGGGACGAAGACCAAATATATATTTCTTATTTAAGTCACAAAGTTCTTTTGCTTAAGTTCATGATGACCAAAACTGCATGCCAAACAATAATATTAAAAAACTGAAAATTATAAAAATCACAGCCAAATAACAAAACTCAGTGAAGTCAGACTGGCTGCCTTATATGGTTTGGGTGGGTAATTTAATTTTTGAGAATCCTTGTTTTCCTTGTGAGAAAAATGAAAAAAAAAAAAAAGGCTTACTGTTATAGGGATTCAAGGATATTGTATATCCAGTTGCTTACCAGAGTCCATACAATTAGTTTTGAGTAAAGATTAAGCCTATAAAATGAAAATCCAAAACAGATTATTTTAGGGGCTATAGAAGTATGTTTACTTTGCTCAAGTTCTGTTTCATACAAACTAAGAGTTCAACAAACATTTATTAATAGCAAATGTCTCAGGCACAGGGCTGGTTTGGTAGAGTTTGGCAAGTTGTTAAAAAATAATCCAAGTTCTCTTTTTTCCAGAAACCCCTTAGAGTTAAGTCTGAGTCACACAATGAAGTTCTGGCCTATAGAGTGTGAGCAGATATAATATATATGGCGCTTCCAGTCCTGACTACTAGGACTACTTGCCATCCTCTGTGTCTGATACCTTTTGTCTCTAGGTTTGCTGCAGACAGTTCATAGGAGGTCTCCAAGGCTCTAGAAGTGGCAGATCTTGAATGAAATTGAATCTCTCTTCTGCAAAGCTTTCCACCAGATAGCCAATTTATCTGTGACAAAAGAAGAGACATACCTCTGTTTGATAAGCCACTGAGATCTAGTGGTTGTTGGTTATAACAGACATTTCACTTCGAATAAGAGACAAAAATAAGACATGACTTCTTTACTTGAGGTCCTTCCTTACTATTTTAACGGTGAAAGTGAAAGTGAAGTCATTTTAATGGTAGCGAGTACATAAACATACATTTTATCATTGCTTATTATTATTTTTCTCATCATAAGAAAATTCCTTACTTCTGGAAACAGACATAAACATTTCCATTTTGCTTTTTAAATTAAACTATTAGTTCATTTTCTTTTCTGACTGTTTTAGGCTATTTAAGCCATATCCTGCACTGAGGATAGTACTGAGGAAGGAGACAGATGTTCCCTGTGGACAGATACTCCAAAATAGCAAGAGAGAGAGAAGCCGAGCCCTGCCCAGATAAGAGGTAAAAGATCACATATTCCTCTGTCTTGAAGTCAAGGAGACCTCCCAGACTACGCATGTGCAGAAAGGCTTCTTAGCGGTCAAAAAGGAGGGAGCGTCACCTCATAGTAAATGATATCAGCCTACCCGTAAGCCCCTTCACTAGGATTCATCTTGGCTAAGAGATGAGCGCATACATACATGGGAGGACCCTGAGATATCCCAAATACGGACTCAGAACCAGGCAAAGCAAGATGGCTGATCTAAAGGAAAGCAGAAGATATGCCTCATAAAAGTGATTTAAATTATCATGAGGGTACAATGCTCTGAGTTCACCCATGTGAGTCTATCCAAATGTACTCTTACTCCTCCTCATAAACACTCTGCTTGTTTCACTACTTTGCATCTCTATGTGAAAAATCATTTCTATATGACTAGCAGGCCAGGGCCTGGTCCCTGGTAGTCTAGTGGCTAGGATTTTCACTCGCATGGCCAGACTTCAGTCTCTGACCAGGAACCGAAATCCCACTTCAAGCTGCTACAGGCTGAGGCCACCTGAGATCAGTGCAAATTGTGGTGCCTGACAGGCACTTAATAAATATCTGATGAATAAACGAATGAGTGAATTCCATGTGGACTCTAAATCCATCAAACAAATAAGCACTTAAAGAACCTCCTTAGAATGACAGTGATACAGTAACATTTAAAAGCTATTTCATCTTGTAAAATCTTCAAATTCTTATAAGAATGCTTATTTCCTTAAAATTGAACATGCATGACAATATAAAATTCAGATATTTTCCTTCTGTCATTGTTACTTTCATTGCATTGAAATGTAATATTAAAAAATATGCCTCAAATTCTACACACAGAGGAAGCTAATAAAAAATGATACATTATAAAGGAGAAAACATAATTCAGTATAGAACATATAACTCTGATTTGATTATTCCTAGAGGTACAAATTAATTGATTTTATATTCTAGTGTAGAGGAGCAAGATTTGCCACCCCCAAAATATGTCCCTTTGACATGAAGATTAATTTACACTGAATATTTTGAAGAAGCAGAAAGATCAGGAAGATTTTCTTGATACCTCCCCACTTAACTGCCTAAAATAATTCAGATACAGGACCTGTTACCTTGTCACTAGAGACTTCTACAAAGTATATGGGTGAGGTGTGGTGGAGGGAAACTTGGCAGGGCCTAGAGATCAGAGTCCACTCTGTGTCCCATTGTCCCTGCCTGGACCAGCAAACATTTGGCTTTTCCATTTCCATGTGAATTACCTTCCTCCCCTTTGAAGTCTCAAATCACCACCCCCTATAACCTCTTATCTTTAGCTGAGTGAAGTGAAGTCGCTCAGTCGTGTCCGACTCTTTGCCATCCCATGGACTGTAGCCTACCAGGATCCTCAGTCCATGGGATTTTCCAGGCAAGAATACTGGAGTGGGTTGCCATTTAAAGATGCTATTTAAGGTGAAAGTTCCAGCCAGTTTTGTAAGTTTCTCAGTCTGAGTCTCTCCCATGTATACATGCTTTGGTTTGATTTTTCTCCTATTAATCTGTCTCCTATTAATTTAATTCTCAGACCAACCAGAAGAACCTAGAAGGGCAGGGGAAACTCTCTTTTGACCCAGTACTAAGTATAAATCTCAACAATTTATCAAAAGGCAAAATAAATAGCTCAATATAAAAAGATATTTCTTATTTTAAAATGTTACTTCAGTAACACACAATTATATGCAATCATCTTTTTTTATAAAAAGATAAACTAATTGTGGCATTATTTGTTTAGGTATTCCAGGAAATTTTCTATTTCCTTCTGTTATTTACTAAATATTGGTAAGCATAAAAGAAAACAAAAAACTGCACAATTGCATCCTTCCTCATTTCATTCATTTTTAAGAAACAGAAATCTAAGAGATAAATATAGTAGAATTCAACAGCAAAATCTTATCTGTTGACATCATAAACTTGATTGTTCAGTTAAGGGAAGATAGATCTATAAAGTAAAATATCAGGAATTCCATGACAAACCAAAGAGAACAGAAAGTGATTTGTTAGGATCATAATCCCAAATTCAATGATTTCAACAACGACTGGAATCAAAAATACCATTCTGAAAGTCTATAAAGTACATAAAGGTCTATTTTTAATTATAAATAGTTTTCTACAATTCATACAGGGAATGAAATAGAGTATGAATGAAGATACTTTCATTAAATAAAGGTAGATAAAATATTTTAGAGGACAGTTTTGTCTCAATTTCATATTGATTTGGGGTTGAATGAGCTTATTTAAAGAGAATTTTCATGTAATTAATTTACTATGTTTCTTTATGTTTCTGTTGATTTTAGTTGGATAATTTCTAAATAATGTTCTTAACTGTTAAGTTTGTTTATTCTCAGTTTTATTTTGTTTCAAATGTCTGAAACTGAATAAACACATTGACAGATTTTCTTATAAATACAAATAATAAGTGAAAGTCTTTATATGCCTCAGTTTCCTCATATGTAAAATGGGGTATTATTGATTCATAAATTGATTGAGAGAATAAAATGTTGTAAAACAACACAATTATATGGTTTATGATAAGCATTTAATGACACCTTAATAAGTGCTAGTAATTATGATTTCATTTGGGTTGCAATTACAAATTGAAGAAAACTGAGGAAAAATACTATAAGATTAAAACAAAAACAAATTATATATAATGAAGTAAAGGAAATTTACACACTAAAAAGCTAAAAACTAAAGTGAAGTTGCTTAGTCGTGTCTGACTTTTTGCAACCCCATGCACTGTAGCCTACTAGGCTCCTCTGTCCATGGAATTTTCCAGGCAAGAACACTGGAGTGGGTTGCTATTTCCTTCTCCAGGAGATCTTCCTGACCCAGGGAATGAATCCGGGTCTCCCACATTGTAGACAGACGCTTTTACCATCTAAGCCACCAAGGAAGTCCGATTTACATGCTAGATACTTAAAAATGCAAACTGTGTCTCCTCTCATTCTTCAGGTTTGGAGTGGAGTTATAATTAGTTTCAAACTAATGATCATCAAGAATTGAATACACCACTCTCGTGTGAATATAAATCTCTGAAAGCACGACTCTGTTTTAAAATTTGATTTAAACTTTAGATGACACAAAAGAGGGACTACTGAAATGATGTTTGAAATTAAGTTATACAAAGTATTACCGTTACATAGAGTTTCTACTGAATTTGAGAGAGTATTCTCCCTGGAGCAGGGCTTCCCAGGTGGCATTAGTGGTAAAGAACCCACCTGCCAATGCAGGAGATGTAAGAGATGCAGGGTCATTCCCTGGGTCGGGAAGCTCCCCTGGAGGAGGGCATGGCAACCCACTCCAGTATTCTTGCCTGGAGAATCCCATGCACAGAAGAGCCGAATGGGCTGCAGTCCATAGGGTGGCACAGTGTCAGACACGACTAAGCTACTCATCTTGCACACATTCTCACTAAAACAATATGAGACAAGGGAAAATGTTTGGAGACAAGAAACGCTTTCTCCACATAGATATTTTTTCCTGCTACAAGAAACCTAAATTGGTAACATCCGTAGCTCAGGTTCTGCTTTCTGTGTGAAGAGGATGTTATCAAGGCAAATGTGAAACCCAATTTAGAGTTTGTTTTTTCTTTTCCATTACATATTTACAAATATGGCACTCCAGGGAACAATTCAAACTGCTAGTGTATAGATATTTTGCTGTTGAATTCTGGTGGTGGATTGGGAACTACCAATAGGGCAACATGTATAAATCCATTCCATCATTATTGGGGAGAAATAACTTTTTATCTCTACTTTAAAACCCTCTTGTGTTCTGTTTAATTGTGTTCCTTAGAGTTATGTCTTGCAGAAAGAGACTAAGTTACAGAGGAATCATAGAAGCCAGTGTTATATAAAATATCAGAATCGCATCAAAAGACAGAGAGGCAGGCATGGGAGAAAAAATTAATCTTCTGATTTAAGAAAAAACAATAAGCTGATTTGAAATTTTCATTTTTACTTTTGGTTATGAATTTTAAAAGTAAAAAGGAGGAGAAAAAGGAAAAGGAATGACCTGTGGTTTCCAGAAAGCCAAATTTTCTTCATAAGAGATGAATTTTAATCACTTCTGATTTTACTCCCACAGTCTGAATCTGTATTCTCCTTAGCTATACAAATAAATATAGTATATAGCATTTTTAATAAGTATATAATTTAACATAGTAAATATATTGTTTACATATTAAACTATTTCTAATTCTGAGATATTATTTAATATATTTTACTAACATTAATATTAATCAATACTATTATTTCATATCAAGTGCTAAGGTGAGGCAACCTACATATTGACTTTACCAAAGCAAAACTATAAAGGGAAGCACATCTCCATTGCTATATTTTGAGCTCAGCAAATCTCAAGAAAGTTTGTACAATTGTGTAAAAAAAATGTACTGGTGACTTTGGATAAACAATTTGATACTCTGCATATGCTATAACCAGCATTTTCACTCATAGGTACATAAGAGACAAGAATATCTATAGCTATATTGTTTGTGGCACAAACAACTGGAAATAGCTCAGAATGAATGAAATGATTTAGAGTACCTTGTCTCAATATAGATGAATCACTAAAAACCAATATTGCATAAAAAATGACAGTTTGCCAACAGATAATGTAATAAAATACCATGTGTATGAAGATTAAATTTGCACAAGAATAGTCTATACAATGCTTAAGAAAATATATGCATGTAGTAAAAATACAGGCGTATCTCAGAGATATTGCAAGTTCAGTTCCAGACCACCAAAATAAAGCAAGTCACATGAATTTGGGGACTTCCTTGTGCATATAAACACCTATGTAGAAGCATTCTTCATATCTAGTGATTAAGAAAGACTGAGAATCTGGGAAAAAAAGAAAGCATTCCCAGGAGATGAACCTGAAATGGAGTCATGAAATTTATCCTGTACTCAGGATGACCAAGAAGAACACCACAGTGCCTGATGAAATTGTCACACAGAAGGTGAACGACTGTCTAACGGAGTAAATTTATTGTTTGGGGAACAACTCTAGAGCAGCATTGGAAACTTCCTGATTTCTTTAGTTATTCTTTGCAGAGGTAGGAGGGACTGTGTCATGGGGTGCCTGACTAGAAGCTGTGTTTGAGCAATTAGGTTTTCTGTCTGTTTTTAGTAATGACCAACAGGGCTGATCATGTCACATATAGAAAATCACTTTATATTCTGGGGTTGTGACCTTCCTTAGAAGACTATTGTTAGAATAAGAGGTCAGATTCTTCTGAGATAGCTGATGGGTCCCCATCTGGCAGGATAATGGCCATTGTTTTAGCAGGGGCTTCCTCGACAGCTGACAGTGAAGAAAAATACAATACTTTATTGGGGAGGATATGTATGATCTCATTTGCCCACTCAGAAGAATTGGTTGTGTTGACAGAATGATGTGATGAGAAGTTTGCTAAGCACTGTTTGAGCTCTACTAGAGTCATCAGTCGCCAGTGTCACCTTATACAGTTCATACATTTATACTAAGCATATAAATACGTACACATTTCTTAAGTTGTAAATTATAAAGATACATGCATATATTACACAGACATAAACATAAAAACATGTATATATTTATACATGTTACAGTCTAATCATGATAAAAATGCCAGACAAATCTGAACTGAGAAAAATTCTAAAAATATCTAACTCATGCTCCTCAAAACTGTCAGTATCACCAATAACAAGGAAAGGGCGAGAAACTGTCACAGACAAGAAGGGCCTAAGGAGCCATGACAACTAGATGTAATGCGGTATCCTAGATAGGATCCAGGAACAGAAAAAAAGATATTAATGGAATACTAATAAAGTATGAAGTTTTGTAATACAAAAATGTCAGTTCCTTAGTTGTTAACAATGGAGGAAAAAGGATGAGGGGTATATAGGAGCTCTGTATTATAAAAATTCTCTTTTAATCTAAGTCTATTCTATAATTTTTAAAGTTTATGGAAAAAATAGCATTTAAATTTACATCAGAATCACTGAAGTACTTAGATATAAATCTGATCCCAAAATGCAAGATCGGTACACTAAAAAGTATAAAACACTGATATTGGTAATCAAAGAAGACTTTTATAAGTTGAGGGACATATATTGTGTTCAGTATCATTACCCCACCATGAGATATCACTATAGACTGATCAGAGATGCTAAAACAAAAATAAAATGAAAACCAAAACAGAACACTCAGTTATACAACCTGAAAATCTCAAGAGGCTTACAAGGATGTTGCAGACTTGGGGAAAAAGTCTGGCCCGTTTGCTAAAGTCAAATTTTTATTTTACCTGAAGGGGGAAAAATCTTATCTTCACACAAGAAACTTGTACGTGAGTATTTATGGTGCCTTTATTCATAATGGCCAAAAACTAGAAGTAAGCTAAACAGGTTTCAATGGGAGAATGGATGAATAACCTGTGGTATATCTAGCAATGGAATATTACTCAGCAACAAAAGATAATCTAATAAATACTTACTTGACCAGGGAGATAGTATGATCACAAAGTTGGTTTTCCCAAGCCAAGTCTTGCCCATAGCACTGCACATGTGCTGACTCCCTGTTGTTTCCCCATGTTTGAGAAACTTCATTGCACAATTTGAGCTTAAGGGGTTAAGAAAAATACAAAAAACCCAAACATCTAATATGCACACATAAAAACACAAATGAAGTACAAATGTATTACACTAATTATGGGAAAGTGAAAATTAGTCCCTCAGTTGTGTCCGACTCTTTGCGACCCTGTGGACCATAGCCCGCCAGGCTCTTCTGTCCATGGATTCTCCAGGCAAGAATACTGGAGTGGGTTGCCATGCCCTCCTCCAGCAGACGTTCTCAACCCAGGGATAGAACCTGGAGTTTCCTGCATTGCAGGCAGATTCTTTACCATCTGAGTCACCATTATGGGAAGCCAGTTTCAAAAGGCCACAAAATTTATCATTTCATTTATATGACAGTTTGGAAAAAGCACAATAATGGGGACAGAAGGATGATTGGTTGCTAGGGATGGAGGCGAGGGTGAGGGTGAGGGAAAACTACAAAAAGGCAAAATAAAGTGATGGAGCAGTGGACCTGGTCTATACTGTGCTTATGGTGATGATTATATGACTGTATATATGTGTTAAAACTCCCAGAACTGCACTCTGAAAAGGAGGCATTTTTTCTATATGTGAATTATATTTCAATACCACTGACCAAATTAAAAATAGACTTTAAATCACAGGGCAAATGCTAAACGTTATTCTCTTCCAACTTTGATAAAGATCAGTTTTTGTCCTGAGAATAACAGCACAAATATTTTCTGTCTAAAGCTGAGGTTTTCCTCAATTCTATCTGCTACTATATTCTGGATCTCCCTCTTGCCTCAAAATGCTCAGTCTCTCCCATCTTGGAGCTGTAATATAACTGTCCTCCTGTCTAAGTGTTGGTCTGAATTCCTGAACCCCTTGGAACTGAATTTAACCTTGGTTTCTATCCACTTGCCTAGTATTAGCTTTTTATTCTTCTGAATTACTTGGGCTCTATAGTAAGTAATGAATGAATGCTTAATGAATAGCCATCTTACTTCACCATCCAATTTTGATTTAAACCAACAGATGCATTTCCTATGAAACAGACAGTGTGCAAGGAATTAGGCATATAATGATCAAAAAGGAGATATTGTTACTGGATGTATCTCCTACCTTCACAGAACTTTAAGAGGCATTATTATTATGGTTGAGAGTATATTTTAGACTACAATCTAGTAAGATATGGTAGTACCAGACCACCTGACCTGTCTCTTGAGAAACCTGTATGCAGGTCAGGAAGCAACACTTAGAACTGGACATGGAACAACAAACTGGTTCCAAATTGGAAAAGGAGTACGTCAAGGCTGTATATTGTCACCTTGCTTATATGCATATGCAGAGTACATCATGAGAAATGGTGGTCTGGAAGAAGCACAAGCTGGAATCAAGATTGCTGGGAGAAATATCAATAACCTCAGATATGCAGATAACACCACCCTTATGGCAGAAAGTGAAGAAGAACTAAAGAGCCTCTTGTAGAAAGTGAAAGAGGAGAGTGAAAATGTTGGCTCAGAAAACAAAGATCATGGCATCCAGTCCTATCACTTCATGGCAAATAGATGGGGAGACAGTGGAAACAGTGGCTGACTTTATTCTTTTGGGCTTCAAAATCACTGTAGATGGTGATTATAGCTATGAAATTAAAAGATGCTTACTCCTTGGAAGAAAACTTATGACCAACCTAGACAGCATATTAAAAAGCAGACACATTACTTTATCAACAAAGTTCCGTCTAGTCAAGGCTATGGTTTTTCCAGTGGTCATGTATGGATGTGAGAGTTGGACTGTGAAGAAAGCTGAGTGCCTAAGAATTGATGTTTTTGAACCGTGGTGTTGGAGAAGACTCTTGAGAGTCCCTTGGACTGCAAGGAGATCCAACCAGTCCATCCTAAAGGAGATCAGTCCTGGGTGTTCAATGCAAGGACTGATGCTGAAGCTGAAACTCCAATCCTTTGGCCACCTGATGGGAAGAACTGACTCATTTGAAAAGACCCTGATGCTGGGAGGGATTGGTGGCAGGAAGAGAAGGGGACAACAGAGAATGAGATGGTTGGATGGCATCACTGACTTGATGGACATGACTCTGGGTGAACTCCAGGAGTCGGTGATGGACAGGGAGGCCTGGCGTGCTGTGGTTCATGGGGTCGCAAAGAGTCGGACACGACTGAGTGACTGAACTGAACTGAACTGATGATAAACTCTGGATTGATCTATGGGATCATGGAAGGGATACACAGCACAGGTTTAGTGGAATCAGTCAAGTCTTTTCAAAGTGATTTCTTAGTTGAGTCACAGATTGTGAACAGGAGTCACCCAAGAAAGTAAGAACTGGGAGTTGGGGGCAGAGCAAAGTATTCTAGACAGAAAAGACACAGTCTGAAAAATAATCTAAGACTGAGAAACAACAAGGGTGTTTGGTCAAACTGAAAAGAGTTCCTTGTGATAGGAACATATACAGTGAGGTAGCTGCTGAGATATTAAGTTGGAAATATGGACAGGGATCAAGTCATGTAGAGTGTAATATACTACACTGAAAGTTCTTTGTCCTCGTGTTTGCATAGACCCAACTATACTAATAATATATGACAATTTTCACTTGTTGCTCACTAGTTTTGTTTGCATAGTTATTTAGGAAATTTTACACAGGTTTCAATCTGGCTAGACCTTGAAATTCGTCCTTTAGGGTTTCCCAGAGGTCTGATCCTTTTGTACTTTCTGATCTCCTCTGCTCTTTTGCCTTATATTTTATAGGATTAATTATCCTCCTCCCATCCTTCCTCACCCACACCAGACTGTCTCACAAACAACTGGCTGATCATTGGATTCACATTGGGGAAGGCTGATACTTTAATCCTAGATGCTGTTTTCATTTATCCTATTACAACTGTTTTGCTTTTTTGTTTGTTTCTTTGTTTCCCATTGAGAAACCTACATTACTGTTATACCTGTGTCTATTTAATTTCTGCAATGTCGAGGGGAAAAAAGAAATTGTTGTAATGTTAGAATACTGCAGAGCTCAAAATAAAAACTTTTATATAATATTGTTTTATTTCACAGTATTTCAAAGTGCTACATACTTCTGATAAAGCTTTTCTCTGAGAGTCATAATCATCAGAGACCTTGACATTTCAGTCAATGTGATAAACAAAAGGTTTGGTAATTTTTTTTTTTTTTTGCAAAAAAGAATCACATGACAGACAAAGGATAGAGAAGGTCAGTTTTAATTATGATGCCTGAATTGTTTATCATGGTTTATGTAGATTTTTCTTTAAAACTAATATAGAGTCAGAGGGAAATTAAATTAGGTAGATGGCTGAGATTTTCAAATTAGTAGCTTTTACTGTGCTATTCGTATTTCAATATCCCAATTGGGCAGATACTAATAATTATGGAGCTTTTATTAACTATTAATAGCAACATGGAAAATGTATTAAAAGTGCTATTATTATTATTCATCATGAAATAAATGAGTTAGCAGTGTTAATAGAATAATTTACTCTCTTATCAGTCAGTAAGCATATATTTAGTGCATACTATTTGCCATGTGATAAGTACCGAGGATTTAAAAGCAAGCAAGATGAAATTCATTAATTCGTGCTCTCAATCCATGACAAGTTTAAGAGACAATTATGTTAGCAAAACAATAAATGTGAAAAACTGAATGCGATTAAAAAAATAAGTTATTTCAAAAACCTTCAGGAAGTGAGCTGAATTTGTATTAGGACTATTTTCTGGTCTACATCCCAGTACTCAGTCTGAGAGTGGAAACAAAAACAATACATATACCATGATCATTACCTATCTTGTGAGTCATCTAAGCTACAGCTGGCACCTTCTTGATTGAAGCAATGGGAGTATTTCAGCTCTGCTAAACACATGGCAAATTTTTGACATTTAACAGATACTTTTGTTACAAAATAGCAGGTTTATTTTTATGACAGGATACAGAAAAATTATTTTCCAAATCAAAAAGATGTTATGGGTCAGATCCATGGACTTTAAATGATACTGAAGAGAACAGCCAAAATGCAATTTTGGAATGACCCCGTATTATCAACAAACTTCTCAATCTGTTTCTCTTGTGTCACCTGTAGGGGTGTTGACAGAACTAATTCCAAGAGAGCATCCATGCCAAAAATTGGCATTTCTGCTTTTTATAATTGCCTTACATGAAAAGGGAATAATCTATCTGTCCAATTCTGACAAGAAACATTTTTCTTTTTTGTAAAATTTAATGGTTTAAATAAATTTGGATCATATTTTTGTTACTTTTAAGCACTTACCCACATTACATGAATATCTTCTGTGATTCTGTGAATTATTTAGACCAGTATCATTTTCCATCATTTTGGTTAAATCATTAATCTTACAGATTGGATGACTTGTGTGTATAGTTGCCTTATAGACCCAGAATATTGCATAGTATCAAAAAGGGTTCTAATTCTACAAAGGAAAAAAAAAAAAAACATTTAATTGCAATGCAGCCGTAGGTTGCATTTGTTATCTGTTATACAAATGGGAGGGGTGAGAACCCCAAAATATCTGGAACCTATCATTTATTCTTAATCATCATAATCACCATTAATCATTATTTATCAATTCATCACACAAATTCTCTATCCTTTGGGACACATGACTTGGCACTACTAAATATGTCATGTTTGTTCTTGAGTATTAGCTAAAACTATTGATTTACAGAGAAAAACTGAAGGGAAATAGGTTAGAGGACACATGTATAAATTTATGTTCTTTAATGTAAACATTTATGTTTAGATTCATACATATGGAAAGTCATGGACCTCAAAAATGCAAATTGAATTTTTCCAATAAAAAAGTATGCTGTTTTGATATGGTATTACAATATATAATGATCATAATATAGTGGTAGCATAGGTGGAGGGGAGAAATTATATTATACTTCATCATTTATCTCCCTTTATTTTTCCTTGAGTGACTCTGGAATGGTGATAATATACTGCAAATTTTGAGGATTCTATAGATAGTTAATTTGTGACTGTTGGAAATGAATATTTTGGTCACCCAAGTTCAGTTCAGTCGCTCAGTCGTGTCCAACTCTTTGCGACCCCATGAATCGCAGCACGCCAGGCCTCCCTGTCCATCACCAACTCCCGGAATTCACTCAGACTCATGTCCATTGAGTCAGTGATGCCAACCAGCCATCCCATCCTCTGTCATCCCCTTCTCTTCCTGCCCCAATCCCTCCCAGCATCAGAGTCTTTTCCAATGAGTCAACTCTTCGCATGAGGTGGCCAAAGTACTGGAGCTTCAGCTTTAGCATCATTCCTTCCAAAGAAATCCCAGGGTTGATCTCCTTTAGAATGGACTCGTTGGATCTCCTTGCAGTCCAAGGGACTCTCAAGAGTCTTCTCCAACACCACAGGTCAAAAGCATCAATTCTTCAGTGCTCAGCTTTCTTCACAGTCCAACTCACATTCATATATTACCACTGGAAAAACCATAGCCTTGACTAGACGGACCTTTGTTGGCAAAGTAATGTCTCTGCTTTTGAATATGCTATCTAGGTTGGTCATAACTTTTCTTCCAAGGAGTAAGCATCTTTTAATTTCATGGCTGCAGTCACCATCTGCAGTGATTTTGGAGCCCCAAAATATAACGTCTGACACTGTTTCCACTGTTTCCCCATCTATTTGCCATGAAGTGATGGGACCGGATGCCATGATCTTTATTTTCTGAATGTTGAGCTTTAAGCCAACATTTTGTGGTCACTCAAGATAACCCACAAAACTCATACACTGCCAGAAGATTTTTTTTCACATATTATAGAGTGAATAGTAAAGCTCAACATTCTTCCTAAAGAATATTGGATGAGACAACTAAGCAAGTAAGCTGTATCTGGCAATAGATATAGTTCATCATTGCTTGGTTTTCCTTCAGTGACTTGTATCAATTAATACTGATTGTCCTTTACCTTTTTCCTGATAGGAGTGAAGACATCATACTTCAAGGACTAGTGAGATGGGAATTATAGGAAAGAGTACTAGTTGTCTGAATTAATCTAAAACACACCTGCATGTAATTGGATCCACGTTTAATTCTTTAATAGGTGATTGAGAAAGGTCCTTTTTTTCCCTGCACAATGCGAAATTATTCCCTAAAGAAGGCATTGGGCTCTAGTTAGTTTGGGTAGGCTGTAATTTAATCATTTTAATCAGATCATTGAATCGCATCATCACTAAAGACTCTTCCTGTTCTAAAATGTTATGATTTTACATGGATGGTGAGATAGATCCCTGGAGCTTTTTCCTCTAGACTTTGTCATGGAGCCAGGTTTATAACAGTGCGGTATTTTCACTGATATTAAATCCAATAAATCTCCCACAGGGAGCTCAGAGTATTTCAACATATATAGTGTCCAAAGTGAGTGCTGATGCAAACAATATTGGCAAAAACAGGGGCATTCTCAGTCTCTACTAATAAATTTAAAGTATATTATGAATCTCCTCTGCAAAAAAAAAAAAAAAAAGAGAGAGAGAGAAAGAATAAATCAGTTCTTCATATTATAAACCAATTAAATATCAAATTAGAGCACTGGAACTGGAATGACAGAACTGGTCCTAGGTCACTGTTTTTTTACCCAAAGTCCAGGTTGGTAAATACAAACTTTGGTTTCATCTCCGTTTGCTTGCCAATAGCTTAATGTTACTTTGTATTCCGTGGACAGTGTAGTCTTTCTTGGACAACCATTTTTTGTTTTTTTTCTTTTAGGTTCCAGTGTCAAATAAGTTTGGAAATCTCAAATGATATATTTTAAGCAGATGTGAAATGTTTGTTTTTTGTTTTTTGTTTTTTTTCTGGGACATTGCAGCTTAAAAAAAATTTTTTTTAATTGAAGGATAATTGCTTTACAGAATTTTGCTGTTTTCTGTCAAACCTCATGAATCAGCCATCAGTTCAGTTCAGTTCAGCCGCTGAGTCATGTCCAACTCTTTGCAACCCCATGAATCCCAGCATGCCAAGCCTCCCTGTCCATCACCAGCTCCCGGAGTTCACTCAGACTCCAGATCATTGAGTCCGTGATGCCATCCAGCCATCTCATCCTCGGTCGTCCCCTTCTTCTCCTGCCCCCAATCCCTCCCAGCATCAGAGTCTTTTCCAATGAGTCAATCAGCCATAGTTATACATATAATCCCTCCCTTTTGAACCTCTCTCCTATCTCCCTCCCCATCCCACCCCTCTAGGCTGATACAGAGCCCCTGTTTGAGTTTCCTGATCCATACAGCAAATTCCCATTGGCTATCTACTTTACATATGGTAATGTAAGTTTCCATGTTACTCTTTCCATACATCTCACCCTCTCCTCCCCTCTCCAATTTTCAGCGGTTTCATGTATGCATTTACTTTGAAATTCTATCCCTGTATAGCTGGTGGCTCAAACAGTGCAGGTCAGGCAGGTGGCTGCCTGCAATGCAGGAGACCTGGGTTCAATCCCTGGGTCAGGAAGATCCCCTGGTGAAGGGAATGGCTATACCCTGGAGAAGAGAATTCCATGAACAGAGGAGCATGAAGGGGGCTACAGTCTGTGGGATCCCAAAGAGTTGGACATAACTGAATGACTCATGCTTTCACTTTTCATAGCCATTACAACTGAAATATTTGGTTAATGCAGCCAGCAAATTCTTTTAGGGCAATCAAAGATTCTACACCCATTTACCACTGCTTAATGGCAACCCACTCCAGTATTCTTGCCTGGAAAATCCCATGGATGGAGGAGCCTGGTAGGCTACAGTCCATGGGGTCGCAAAGAGTCCGACACGACTGAGCTACTTCACTTTCACTTTCAAAGTAATTTAAAAAGGGGGTCATCAGATTGAGGTAGCCCTAATGCCTTGGTGGCCTACATAAGCAAACCAAAATCTAAGCTGGAGTGGTGCACTGGAATCCTAGAAAATGGAACTTCTGAACAACCAATAACAAATAGCCCACTGTGCTGTGCTAAGTCACTTCAGTCATGTCTAACTCTTTGCGACCCTATGGACTGTAGCCCACCAAGGTCCTCTTTCCACTGGATTTTCCAGGCAAGAATACTGGAGTGGATTGCCATTTTTTCCTCCAGGGGATCTTCCCAACCCAGGGATCAAACATGTGTCTCCTGGTGCTCCTACATTGCAGGTAGATTTTTTTACTTCTGAGACAAGGGGATGCCCACTAGGCTTTCTCAAATAAGGTAACCACTTAACTGTAACCAATCAAATCACTTCCTTGTTCTGTTTCTGAGTCTTCTCTATAAAAATCTCTCTCCTAGCTCCTCTTGGTGGGGTGCTGCTCTCCACTTTTGATTTGGTATTGCCCAATCTGAATCATTGCATACTCAAATAAACTCTAGAAAATTATTATGTTCCTCATTTTATCTTTTAACATCACTGTGGCTGTCCTTTCCTATGCATTTTTTTAAGAAAAGATTCTTTGGAGATTTACTTTCATTTATTTCAAAATCTGTTCCTCATTTAAGACTTTGTTGAATATTTATTCCAAAATTTCTAGCTGTTTCAGAGCAGAAGTTCCTTCAGGTTAATCTAGTCCTTCATAGGGTGTGAAACATTCCCCTCTGCTTTTCAGTTTTTAGATTTTCCTCATTATTTCTTTTTTTCACATCCTGTCTTGAAGACCAGGAGCTGACTGTGGCTCAGATCATGAACTGCTTATTGCCAAATTCAGACTTAAATTGAAGAAAGTGGGGAAAACCACTAGACCGTTCAGGTATGACCTAAATCAAATCCCTTATGATTATACAGTGGAAGTGAGAAATAGATTTAAGGGTCTAGATCTGATAGATAGAGTGCCTGATAAACTATGGAATGAGGTTCATCACATTGTACAGGAGACAGGGATCAAGACCATCCCCATGGAAAAGAAATGCAAAAAAGCTAAATGGCTGTCTGGGGAGGCCTTACAAATAGCTGAGAAAAGAAGAGAGGCGAAAAGCAAAGGAGAAAAGGAAAGATATAAGCATCTGAATGCAGAGTTCCAAAGAATGGCAAGAAGAGATAAGAAAGCCTTCTTCAGCAATCAATGCAAAGAAATAGAGGAAAACGACGGAATAGGAAAGACTAGAGATCTCTTCAAGAAAATTAGAGCTACCAAGGGAACATTTCATGCAAAGATGGGCTCGATAAAGGACAGAAATGGTATGGACCTAACAGAAGCAGAAGATATTAAGAAGAGGTGGCAAGAATACATGGAAGAACTGTACAAAAAAGATCTTCATGACCCAGATAATCATGATGATGTGATCACTCATCTAGAGCCAGACATCTTGGAATGTGAAGTCAAGTGGGCCTTAGAAAGCATCACTATGAACAAAGCTAGTGGAGGTGATGGAATTCCAGCTGAGCTGTTTCAAATCCTGAAAGATGATGCTGTGAAAGTACTGCACTCAATATGCCAGCAAATTTGGAAAACTCAGCAGTGGCCACAGGACTGGAAAAGGTCAGTTTTCATTCCAATCCCAAAGAAAGGCAATGCCAAAGAATGCTCAAACTACCGACACAACTGCTCTCATCTCACATGCTAGTTAAGTAATGCTCAAAATTCTCCAAGCCAGACTTCAGCAACACGTGAACGGTGAACTCCCTGATGTTCAAGCTGGTTTTAGAAAAGGTAGAGGAACCAGAGATCAGATTACCAACATCTGCTGGATCATGGAAAAAGCAAGAGAGTTCCAGAAAAACATCTATTTCTGCTTTATTGACTATGCCAAAGCCTTTGACTGTGTGGATCACAATAAACTGTGGAAAATTCTGAGAGAGATGGGAATCCCAGACCACCTGACCTGCCTCTTGAGAAATCTGTATGCAGGTCAGGAAGTAACAGTTAGAACTGGACATGGAACAACACACTGGTTCCAAATAGGAAGAGGAGTACGTCAAGGCTGTATATTGTCACCCTGCTTATTTAACTTATATGCAGAGTACATCATGAGAAATGCTGGGCTGGAAGAAACACAAGCTGTAACCAAGATTGCCGGGAGAAATATCAATAACCTCAGATACAGAGATGACACCACCCTTATAACAGAAAGTGAAGAGGAGCTAAAAAGCCTCTCGATGAAAGTGAAAGAGGAGAGTGAAAAAGTTGGCTTAAAGCTCAACATTCAGAAAATGAAGATCATGGCATCTGGTCCCATCACTTCATGGGAAATAGATGGGGAAACAGTGGAAACAGTGTCAGACTTTATTTTTGGGGGTTCCAAAATCACTGCAGATGGTGACTGCAGCCATGAAATTAAAAGATGCTTACTCCTTGGAAGAAAAGTTATGACCAACCTAGATAGCATATTCAAAAGCAGAGACATTACTTTGCTGACTAAGGTCCGTCTAGTCAAGGCTACGGTTTTTCCAGTGGTCATGTATGGATGTAAGAGTTGGACTGTGAAGAAGGCTGAGTGCCAAATAATTGATGCGTTTGAACTGTGGTGTTGGAGAAGACTCTTGAGAGTCCCTTGAACTGCAAGGAGATCCAACCATTCCATTCTGAAGGAGATCAACCCTGGGATTACTTTGGAAGGAATGATGCTAAAGCTGAAGCTCCAGTACTTTGGCCACCTCATGTGAAGAGTTGACTCATTGGAAAAGACTCTGATGCTGGGAAGGATTGGGGGCAGGCGGAGAAGGGGACGACAGAGGATGAGATGGCTGGATGGCATCACGGACTCGATGGACGTGAGTCTGAGTGAACTCCGGGAGATGGTGATGGACAGGGAGGCCTGGCGTGCTGTGATTCATGGGATCGCAAAGAGTCGGACACGACTGAGCGACTGAACTGAACTGAACTGTCTTGGTTATGGATTATAAGACACATTGCTTTTCAGTTATTTCTAGACATCTGAAGTAGGAGAGAGAAGTATATTCCTACATGACATCTTCAGTTTGCACCTCTAATTAGTATTCTACATTGTAGCTAGAATTATATTTTATTGTAATACAAATCAATCATATGATGCCTGTGTTTAAAATTCTCCAAAGTCCACTTACTGGAGGTGTAGAATCTGATCCAAATTCTTCAATATACATACAAGGCCTTTTCAAATTTTGCACATGGACAGAGTTATCACTAGTTAAAACTGTCAATGTAATGATGATCCAAAAGAGCCAGACACAACTGAGCAACTGAGCACACAAACAATGATGCCCCAGGGCCTCTCTTTGCCATAACTTTCCCCCTTGAGCATTGAGAGGCAGTCAGCTAAGCAGTGATGGTAATTTTGGAGTAGTTGTAAACTTGGTGGTGGGAGGAAACCCATGTGTTTTGGAACGGGAAACATTCATGGGGTTCAAACTCAGAGCAGTGGAATGGTCTTCCAGGGAGTGAAGCCCATATCCATCCCTTTTTGGTATAGGAAGGACTTGACCTATTCTTCTAGCCCCAGTCTTTTCATTGGAAAGGATCCTGATGCTGGAAAAGATTGAAGGCAGGAGGAGAAGGGGACAATAGAGGATGAGACGGTTGGATAGCATCACCGACTCAATGGACATGAGTTTGAGCAAACTCTGGGAGATGGTGAAGGCCGGGGAACCCTGGCATGTTGTAGTCCATGGGGTCACAAAGAGTTGGACATGACTGAGCAACTGTACAATAACAACGATGACCAGCCCCTGGATACCAGAGCAGACATGCCTTGGTCACTTGATGCTGCTTGACCCCTCTCCACACACACTTGCTGACCCATGATGAGCAGGAGGGGAGAGTGTGTTCCTAGGGAATGAAGAGTGCTTTCCTATAAAGAGGGAGCGTGGTGGGACCTGAAGGTATTTGGAGCTCCTTCCTTCCAACAGCCCAACTCAGGTGCCAGGGTTCTGCCTCTGAGATAATAAAGGTGTGGGGCACTCACAGCCCAAATGTAATATTGGGTTGGCCAAAAAGTCTGTTCAGGTTTTTCCAGCGGATCTTATAGAAAAACCTAAACGAACTTTTTGGCCAACCCAATACTTGGTTCGTTTTGGCTCAGCTTTACTATTCTCCTGTCTCCCTCTTCAGCCTCACCTTGGTTACCTTGCCTCCAGATTCCTAATATTTATTTGAGTATCTTTGATCATACTAAAGGCAATATACCTACTACCTTTGGGGAGAAATGTACACTTTATCAGGCTATACCCAGCCCATTCTCACCTGGATCTCTACCACAAATACTGTACGGTAGTTTTATTTGGACTTAATTTTCCCAAGCCTAGAACAGGTCAGGGTTAGTTCCTCTTGCAAAATATTCTTATAGTGTGAGCATTTACTTCCATTAAGATCAACTTTCAGTGAATGTACATATATAATATTTTTGTTCCCACATACATACACACACACACGTGCACACCAGTAAAGCCTATGAAGACATTTGTCATTATATCTTGTTGATATAAGTCACCTCAAAGGCAAACAAAGTTTCTAGCCTGTAGGATGACTAAATGTGATTTTATTTTTTATATATTTCTGTGCCCTCATATATATCATATGCTGACTCACACTATTTTAACATCCTTTAGAGCAATACCAACGGTATATTTTTGTTAAATACTCTATAGCGTGACCATAATATTGAGATATGGTTTATTATAAAATATGCTTGTTGAAGAGAATAGAAACAATTAACAAATTAAGGAACAATTTAAGTAATAAATATAATTTTATAAATTCTGAAACATTATGAATTGGAAACTACATGAAAAATATCACTGAAAAATTATTCTGATGCCCCAGGAAATCATGCAAAATCTCTGAAGATTATGCTTATGTAGAATAATAATGTATAACATCCTGAGTCATAGATATTAAAGGAACATCTAAAAGTATAATGTACAATTAATGAAGGAAAATTAAACATGCAATTGAGTTACTCTTTCTGCTGGAAGGAGAAATCAAATATACAGGAAGCATTAGTTTCCATTTATTTTCAAATTCTAATCTGTATTCACATACATGTATATGCATTCCCAAGTTCAGATTTAATAAGCAGAAATGATTATTTTAGGCTGTAATTGATTACAGAAAGCCGGTGAGGATCAGACTGAAAATGTAGCTCTCACAATTCTGTGAAGTCAATCAAAACACCAATCACTGGCCTTGTGATTTAACACTGTTCTGTCTTCATTAACTGTACTCTTGCCCTAGGCAAATCCCTACTTTAGCTGAAGCTCCTCATCAGATGCCAGCCTTGCCTGAGTAAATAAATTTACTACCACGTTCTCAGGCTCTGTGCCTAAATGAAGATCCAAGATTACATTTTAACAGGTGAGCCTTCTGTTTCATTTCTGTTCTACATTTTAAATGATAACTTTCTTTAAAAAAAAAAAAAGGAACACCTGATGTTGCTGCTTACTTGGCATGCTGCAGCTTACAAAGAGAGTTCACATCTTTTGTTATGAGGGCAAATCATGCAACTTCCATTAAACTTGTGATTCTCAAAATTGCTGCACAGTGAAACCACCGGGGGAGCTTTTACAAGGAATGATGCCTGGGTCACCCCCTCTAGAGATTCTGAGGTAATTGGTGTGGAGTTCAGCTTCCCTGGGCATGGGATTTTTAAAAGCTCCCCAAGTGATTTTCATGTGCAGCTGAGGTTGAAAATCACTGCACTAATTAATAGAATAATAATGAATTGCCTAATCACAGAGAAGACCACACGGATAAAGCCACGGTTATAATTGGAAAGCTATTATTTCTGTGGAAAAGATATTTCTGAATGATTGAAAAAATGATTAATTTGAGGTTTGTGTAATTCTACACAGCCTTTATTTCACAGAAGATTCAATATCTATTTTGGCAAATTATAATCAGGTGCCTCACTAATAATTTTGTATTTTCTTATATAAGCATAAAGTGAAATGATCAAGATTCATCTATCCATTAATTAAACAAATAAATATTGAGTTCTTAGAATACACTAAGAATTCTAAGAATTGAGAATACACTAAGAATTGAGTTCTTAGAATTCACTCTAATTTGTTGTCTCCTCCTATTTAATCATTAGGTGGGACTTCATTGTTTCTTTCTAACATGGATTAACCCTAAATCAAGGAGAGGGGGAAAAGTCTTCAAAGAAAACACTTAAACCTTCCTTAAACCAGATAGAAGCACTGAATTATCCTTTCTGTCAAAGGCATTACATTACTAGCTACATATAAACATTAGGTGAATAAATAAGATGCTAAATATGTGAAAGTCAAGCCCAGAAGGTACTGGGTGCTCAAGAAATATTCATTTCCCAGGAATCTTCCTACACTGTCAGTGGGAATACACATTGGTGCAGCTACTATGGAGAATAGTATGGAGGTTCCTTAAAAATTGAAAAACACAACTACCACATAATCCAGCAATCTCACTTCTGGGCATATTTCTGGAAAATATGAAAACTAATTTGAAACGATACATGAACCAGAGTGTTCATAGCAGCACTCTTTACAATAGCCAAGGCATGGAAGCGACCTAAATGCCCATCGATAGAGAAATGGATGAAGAAGATGTGGTCTATATATACAATGGAATATCATACAGCCACACAAAAAAAGAATGAAATAATGCCGTTTACAGCCACATGGGAGGACGTAGAGATTTTCACATTAAGTAAAGTAAGTCTGAAAGAGAAAGACAAGTATCATATGATATCACTTTTATGCGGAATCTAAAAATAATGATACAAATGAACATTTTACAAAACAGAAATAGACTCACAGACATTAAAAAAAAAAATTATGGTTACCAAAGAGGAAAGAGGTAGAGAAGGATAAATTAGGAGTTTGGGATCAGCAGATACAAACTACTACATATAAACATCAAGGACCTATTATATAACATAGGGAACTATATTAAATGTCTTGTAATAACCTATAAGGGAAAATAACTTTAAAAAGAAAAGCTATATATATGTATGCATAGCTAAATCACTATGCTGTAAACTTTAAACACTGCAAATCAACTACACATCAATAAAAAGAGAAATATTTATTTGTTAGCTTCTTCTGAAGCTTGGATTATTATTATAATAATAACTATTTGAATCTGTAAATAAACTATCCTTTCTTTCCACTGTTACTCCATTACTGTCAGATTAAGTTTACAAAATTGCACTTCTTCAAGCAATACAGACATATAAAATTAAAATGTTATAAATCTCACTTTGACAACAAAATCCTTCCTTTCTTGGGTTAACTAATACTTTTCCCCACTATAAGAGTATTTTTATTAGTTTTTTACATGTGACTTTTGTGATTTTATGTAACACTTTATTATCCCCATTTTATAGGTGAGATGATCTGAGGTCCTGTAAGGGGCAGTCAGGAGCTGATGATGTGCTTAAACACTATGCTTTCTCAAGTTTGGGCACATTTTTTTTTTCCAATACTCTTTATATGTTCTTATTTCCCCCTCTAGCTTTATTGAGATGTATTTGACACAGCACTGTATAATTCTAAGGTGTACAACATAATAATTTGACTTTCATGCATCATTAAATGATTCCAACAATAAGTTTAGTGAGCATCCATCATCTCATATAGATACAAAAATTTAAAAAATAGGAAAATAATTTTTTCCTTATGATGAGAACTCTGAGGGTTTACTCTCTTAACAGCTTGCACATATAACACTGTTGTTCGGTAGCTAAGTCATCTCCAACTCTCGGTGACCCCATGAACTGCAGCACGCCAAGGTTCCCTGTCCTTTACTAGCTCCTGAAGTTTGCTCAAATTCGTGTCCATTGAGTCGGTGATGCCATCCAACCATCTCATCCTCTGTCGTCCCCTTCTCCTGTCTTCAGTCTTTCCCAGGATCAGGGTCTTTTCCAATGAGTCAGCTCTTTGCATGAGGTGGCCAAAGTATTGGAGCTTCAGCTTCAGCATCAGTCCTTTCAATGAGTATTCAGGGTTGATTTCCTTTAGGCTTGATCTCCTTGTAATTCAAGGGACTTTCTAGAGTCTTCTCCATCACCACAATTCAAAAGCATCAAATCTTTGGTGCTCAGCCTTCTTTGTGGTTCAACTCTCACATCCAGCAGTGTTAATTGTATTTATCATGTTGTACATTACATCCCTAGTATTATTTGTCTAATAACTAGAATTTTGTGCCTTTAGACTTCATTCAATTTTCACCCCACCCATCCTCTTAGGAATAAATATTATAAAAAAATATGGTATGTAACTTCCACATATTTCATGCACAAATGTATAAACTTTAAATATGTATACAAACATAAGCATATATGTATGTATATATCTATATAATGTATAGATTCCTTTTTCTTAGAGACATTCCATATTAGCTCTATAGAACTATTTCATCCTTTTTAGTAACTTACAAGTATCTTATATATTAATTTATTTTTCTTTTTCATTTTAAAAACTGAAATTGCTCTAAAATTTTGACTAATTAAGTGTTTCTTTGAGAAGAATACATCTGTACATTGATGGGAATGATCCAGTAGAGTGAGATTAATAGATGAGACAAGAGGAAGAGACAGAGAGAATGTGATAACTATAGAAATTAAGCCTTTGAGATGTTGAGAGATGGCAGGATCCAGAGGAACTGGCTTTGATGCAGGCAATTTATTTCATTTACAACACGAAATGAGGGAGTGAATGTGCATACTGATGCAGACAGTTTGGTAAAATTATTGGTGAGACATGAGGAAATTACTGTTTTCTTTAAATTTTTTTCTTTCACTACAGTGTGTACAGGAAGACACATATGGGGATTGGAAGACAATTATACTGTGAGAAATAATCTTCTGGAAGAATAGAAATGTAAATATACTAGAGAAGTTTTGTGAAAACTCTGACCAGCAGAGAGTGCCTTTTTATTATTAATAGTCATTAATGGGAAAGATACCAACAACAATGTGCTCTATTCTCCAGTCAGCATTTATCCACTTAAGGAAAAACGATTCAGTAGAAACTCAGCCAGTGATGGCCAAGATTGGACCTTGGCCAGTGGTGTACTATGGATGGAGACAAAGGCAATAAAACTGAAATGAGCCACTACAATTATGGAACACAAAGCCCAAGTTGGATAATGAAAGATGTATGTGTGAAGCTGTGTGGTTAATATCTAATAAAAACAAATGGCAAACCAAATCACTGGAGGTCTTAGGTTGAAAAATTACAGAAAATAAAATTCTAGACTGGATAAACTGGAAAGATGGGAAATCTTGGCTGGAGTGTGGAGCAGTAGCAGAGATTTTGGAGTCATGCAATTACTAGTAATAATAAGGGCACGAGAGTCAGAGACTGGCTGATGGAAAAAATGAAAATTGCAGCAAGGTGTTTAGGAACCATGAGCACAAAATCTGAGAGAGGCCATCCTTATGGGTACTGCATTATCTAAGTCTGTGATGGCACGGGAAGTGGGAGAAAGGACTGGAGTAAGCCAGCTGCTGAATACAAGGTAAACAAGAAGTGACTTCATTGGTTGGTAGATGGAAATATGAAGAGATGTATCAGTTACCGAAGATTCATGGCATAGAGTTCAGAAGATCTGGAGTTTTGAAGGAGGAGGAAGATACACAGTTTAAAAGCAGCAGGGAGAGCAAAAAAGACACTCAAATTTTCCAATAGGAATTATTGAACATTATGTATACCACATATGAAAAAGTGAAAGTCTCTCAGTCGTGTCCGACTCTTTGCGACCCAATGGACTAGTCCATGGTGCTCTCCAGGCCAGAATACTGGAGTAGGTAGCCTTTCCCTTCTCTAGACTGTCATTATTTGTATGGTTGAAACTGTTTCCATGTATTTTCAAGCGATTGAGGTTTTACCTCTGTGAAACTACTGTTCCAACTCTGTATCCAATTTTCTATTGAACAGTTTACCTGAGCCTTATTTATTTGCAACAGTTTGTTATATACTTTGAGTTCTGAAGGCTTCCCTGGCTGTTCAGATAGTAAAGAAACTGCCTGCAATTCAGGAGACCCAGCCAGGTACAATCCCTGGGTCAGGAAGATCCCCTAGAGAAGGGAATGACAACTCAAATCTCCTGGACAGAGGAGCCTGGTGGGCTATAGTCCATGGGGTCACAAAGAGTTGGACAGGACTGAGCAACTAACACGCTCAGTGAATTCTGATACTGTGTTTGATATATATTCAAATAACTTCTCCCAGGCCATCTTTATCTTTTAACTTTTTGTGCCCCCCCCTCCTTTTTTATTTTTTTGTGCTCCACTCTGCCTGGACACTGATTTTTTTTTTTTTAATAGAACATTTGTCAATCTTCCCAGTATAGTTGTTTACCTCTTGCCACAAGCAAGCTATTAGTTTGGGGGTTCACAGCATTGGCCCTGGATTTAGTCAGGGGGACTGGCTTCATTCCATGCCACTGTTCAATCCTTTGGATCTTTAACTACTGATAGTAGTTACATACCCATCCTCACTGCTAATATGGATGTCCTCCCCGACACCTCATACATATGCATATATTTTCTCAATAATTTCTACATGTTTAGATCAGAAGAAAGTAGCTTGTAAGTATAGCTGTCTACAATGATACAAAATCAAGAACTTTCAGTTCAAAGAAAAATACCTCAACCGTGGTACAGCCTAGACTCTTTCTCCAACATACCTAATGTTTCCATATATAGTAACAATACAATTGACATTATAGCCCAATTAACCAAACATGAAAAGCAAACACACTTCATAGACTATTCAAAATTACTAAACGATTCATAATCATGTGTAAACTGTGAGAAAATACTAGTAATCCAATGAATGCATATTGAATTAAGAACAAAATATGCCAAGTATGAAACCAGCCATGAAAACCAATGCTGTTATCCCCAGTGAACCCAGTTTTTTGGCAAAGGGGCCTTTTTGTATATAACTGAGGAGAGATCACAACGATACAATTTTGTTTGAGACAAACATTCAAAAATTTTAAAGTGTATAGACCCCTTGACTATTAATAATTTACTCATCAGTAGGAAAGTGAAAGTCGCTCAGTCGTGTCCAACTCTTTGCGACCTCATGGACTACACAGTCCATGGAATTCTCCAGGCCAGAATACTGGAGCGGTAACCTTTCCCTCCTCCAGGGGATCTTCCCAACCCAGGAATCAAACCCAGATCTCCCACATTGCAGGCAGATTCTTTACCAGCTGAGCCACAAGGGAAACCCAAGAATCCTGGAGTGGGTAGCCTATCCCTTCTCCAGTGGATCTTCCCGACCCAGGAATTGAACTGGGGTCTCCTGCATTGCAGACAGATTCTTTACCAACTGAGCTATCAGGGAAGCCCAGTTTACTCATAGGAACTTATTATACGTGCATGCAAAGATCTATAGCGAAGGAAGCTCATGGCTATGGTATTAAAGATGGTAAATATTAGAATAATACTAGTAATCAAAAACCTGGAGAAGGAAATGGGAACCCACTCTAGTATTCTTGCCTGAAGAACCCCACCGACAGAGGAGCCTGGTGGTCTGCAGTCCATGTGATCACAAAGAGTCGGACATGACTGAGTGACTGAACAACAGTAATCGAAAGGTTAACCGGCAAACTGATGCAATAGTGTCTGATCATTAAAACTAAAATGTAGAAGATGATGCTAAATGAGATTGTAAAATGATTACTGTATTAAAGTGGGGGTGACAAAGAAGAAGCCTGCAGAGAAGTAAGATCCCACTTAAGATAAAGTCGTGTATCTACATGTGGGTATGTGTATTTGCTTGTATGAGTATGGATAAAAGAATGAACATCCACAAATTAAAGATACTGAAATATAATGACATATTTTTTATTTCCAAGTTCTGGCAGTCATCAATAAAGCTGCTATAAATGTCCATGTGTAGGTTTTTGTGTGGACATAGTTTTCAGATCCTTTGGGTAAACATCAAGGAAAGTGGATCATGTGATAAGAGTTAGGGTAGTTTTGTAAGAAAACACCAAATTTCTTGCAGTGTAGTGGTGACTTCTAAGCTTACATGCCAAATGAGGAATTAGAAGACTTGTTATCCTCTAATACTCATATAAGCAAAGAAGCTTACAGAGTGAAGTAAGGTAGAAATAAGAAAAACAAATACTGTATATGAATGCATATATATGGAATCTAGAAAAGTGGTACAGATGAACCTGCTTGCAAAGCAGAAATAGAGATACAGACATACAGGACAAATGTGTGGACACTGGGGGTGGGGAAGTGGGGGGAAGAGGGGTGGTATGGAACAGGATATTTGAATTGACATACACACTACTATATAAAAAACAGATAACTAATAAAAACCTACTGAATAGCACAAGGAACTCTTCACTGCTCTGCGGTGACCTAAATGAAAAGGAAATCCAAAAAGGAGAGAATATATATGTATGCATATGTATAGCTGATTCGCTTTGCAGTACATCACAAATGAATACAACACTGTAAAGCAACTATACCCTAATAAAAATTGAAGGGGAAAAAAAAAAAAAAAAGAAGAAGGAAGAGTGAAAGATGTGTCCATTTTGGGAACCTACCATGATCTCCTAGTATTTGTTGTAGTACATGGAGCAGAGAACAAGTACCAGCTCTGGGTTACACAGTTAGGATGTTTTTGCCTTTATATGATTAGAAATACTTTTGCAATAAATACCCTGCACATAAGCTTTCTTCTTCTAGTTTTATTGAGATATAATTGACATACAATCCTGTATATGTCTAAGGTCTAATACGTACGGCATAATGATTTCACTTAATACATCATGAAATGATCATTACAATAAGTTTAGTGAACAACCATCATTTCATATGGATACAAAATTAAATAGAAAAAAATGCTCAGTCCAGCTATAACTGTTAGTGAGAGAGATGTTACTGTTAGTGAGTGAGAGAAAGAGAGAGAGAGAGAGAGAGAGAGAGAGAGTGTGTGTGTGTGTGTGTGTGTGTGTGTGTGTGTGTGTTGGTCCACAACCCGAGTTTCATTTTGTTTTTAATTGAAGTATAGTTGATTTACAGTGTTAGTTTCTTTTCTATTATAGTTTATAACAAGATATTGAATATAGTTTCCTGTGCTATATAGTCGGAGAAGGCAGTGGCACCCCATTCCAGTACTCTTGCCTGGAAAATCCCACAGACAGAAAAGCCTGGTGGGCTGCAGTCCATGGGGTCGCTAATAGTCGGGCACTGCTGAGCAACTTCGCTTTCACTTTTCACTTTCATGCATTGGAGAAGGAAATGGCAACCCACTCCAGTGTTCTTGCCTGGAGAATCCCAGGGACGGGGGAGCCTGGTGGGCTGCCGTCTATGGGGTCACACAGGTCAGGACACAACTGAAGCGACTTAGCAGCAGCAGCAGCAGTGCTATATAGTGGAACCTTGCTGTTTACCTATATTAGATATAGTTGTTTGTATATGCTAATCCCAAATTCCTAATTTATCTCTCGCTCTTTCTCCTTTGGAACCATAAGTTTGTTTTCTATGTTTTGCACAACCCAAGTTTTAAGTTATAGTAAATTCTACATTTCCTTCTCACTGCCCTCTGTAATGTGTAAGCTCTTGTTCAGTCTTGATTTCCATATTGAGGTTGTAAAATCTTCCATGAAACATTTGTTATTTCACTATGCAAGAAGCTCAAGATTTTGCATTTAATTTGGGGACCTAGAAGGAAACTATTTAATGTTGGGTTGTTAAAATTTTATACTTAACTCCAAAATGAAACAGACTGATAACTTTTATAAGAAAATAAAAGTATTATTCTGAGTAAATGGATTAGAAATCCTTTTGTACACTCTAATTGCAAAATACGTCTTTAGTGTTTTATAAATTAGATTTACTGAGAAAGTAATACAGTTGATCTAATTAGAAATAAGTCCTAACTTTAATGAGCTGACCATTAAAAATAACAAACCTATCAAATGAACCTAAAGAGGATTCTGGGAAGATGGTAGAGTAGAATGCATGAGGAGTCTGCATTATCACCTAGGCAACAGTTGCACAACAGAATCTGCTTGATGTAACTACTTGGAACTCTGGAGTCTGTTAAAGGCTTACAATTTCCAGGGGGTGAGGGACTGAAAGTTGTTAATTTCAGTCAGTTTTGGCTCTTAGCACAGTAATAGCTACCCATCCCAATCCCCAGCCATATAACAGGCAGTTGTGTACATGTTCCTGGAGTAACTTTCACGTAGGCTTCAGGAGCCAGGGTTAAAGACCCCTTTCTCCCAATCAAAAGATCCCAATCAAAAGATGCTCTAGAGTAAAAAGATGCTCAGAGTAAAAAGGCAATCCACAGAATGGGAGAAAATATATGTAAATAATGTATCTGATAAGGGATTAATATCCAGAATATTTAGAGAACTCTTGAAAGTTAACAGCAAATAAACAAACAAACCCAGTTCAAAAATGGGCAAAGGGTTTGAATAGACATCTTTCCAGAAAAGATATATGAATGGCCAAAACACACATGAAAAGATGTTCGACATCACCAATCGTTAGGGAAATGCCAATGAAAACTACACTGAGATACCGCCTCATAGCCATTAATATAGCTACTATCAAGAAGACAGAAAAGAACACAAAAGGATATGGAGAAACTAGAACCCTCATACACTGTTGGTGTACCACTTGGGAAAATATAATGGCAGTTCCTCAAAAAGTTAAAAATAGAGCTACCATACAATCCAGCAATCCTACTTCTGGGTATACAACTAAAAAGAATTGAAAGCAAGGTCTCGAAGAGATATCTGTACACCCATGTTCTCAGCAGCACTAATCACAATAGCTAAAACATGGAAGCAATTGAAGCGTCCATTGATGGATGAAAGGATAAGCAAAATGTAGACTACACAGACAATGGAATATTATTCAGCCTTAGAAAAGGAAATTCTGCAATATGTTACAGCATGGTTGAAACTTGAGGAGATCATGCTAAGTGAATTAAGTCAGTCACAAAAAGACAAATATGATATAATTCACCCATATGAGATATAGAGTAGTCAAAATACTAAAGTAAGAAAGAATCATGGTGGTTGCCAGGGACTAAGGGGAGGGGTGTATGAGAAGCTATTGTTTAACAGGTATGGAGTTTCATTTTTACAGGGCAAAAAAAGAATCATGGTGGTGGATAGTGGTGATGAGTATACAATGTAAATAAATTTAACATTGCTGAATTGTGCAGTTAAAAATGGTTAAAATGGTAATTGTGTTATATATACTGTTCTACAATAAAAAGTAGGAAAAAAGAGTGAATCCAAACTCTCCACATGGCAAATTTGGGCAAGATATGTGACTAAGAATCAGGTGGTAATTCCTGATGACAGAAAATAATAATGACAAACATCTTCACAGCTAACATTTGTATTGTACTTTGTGCCAAAAACTTGAAATGTTTTCTGTATGTCAGTTTTCATAACAACTCTATGAAGTATTATTATTTTAAACTCATTCTATAGAGAAGAAAACTGAAGCCTAGAGGGGTTGGTAACTCGCCCAAGGGCATATGGGTAGAGGGTAGAGTTTATCAAGTATTAAAGCAGTCTGACTTCCAGAGATCACATCTTAAGACAATAGTGAAGCTGGTCATTGCCAGGGAGAGAGAGAGAGTGGGGTGGGGGGGAAAGGGGTATGTGTGTGTGTGTATGTGAGTGTCTCTGTGTGTGTATGCACATGTGCACATGTTTGCCGCTCAGTTATGTCCGACTCTTTGCATCCTTCTCTGCCCATGGAATTCTCCAGGCAAGAATCCTGGATTGGGTTGCCATTCCCATTTCCAGGGGACCTTCCCGATACAGGGATCAAATACGTGTCTCCTGTGTGTCTTGCTTTGGCAGGAGGATTCTTTACCACTTTGCCATCTGGGAAGCCCGGTCACATAAAACTAAAAGGCATTTTGAAGAACAGCACTGTATTATCTTTTTTTTCTGCACTGAAAAAAAAAAGGCATTTGTCTTTTCACTATTCTGTGGATCAGTAACTTGGGCTAGAATCAGCTAAGTCCTGTTTCTACTCCACTGGGTATCAGTTGAGTTCACTCACATTCATGTGCCTCAACTGGGACAGCCAGGATGGTTGGGCTTCTCTCTCTAAGTGGTCTCACAGTTCCAAGATAGCTAGGTCAGAAGCTACAAGACCTTTTGAAAACTAGGCTTTGAACTTGAACAATGTGACAATGCAAGTCCTAAGGCCAATCCAGACTCCGTGAGTTGGGAAATAAACTCCCCCTCTTAATTAGAGGAGTTGCAAAGAATTTGTGGCTACTTGTAATCTATCACAATCCCTGAATTCACTGTTATTTCCTTTCTGGATGCTATACTTACAGAAACTTTCTATACATTAATGTGCAACCAAATAGAAAAGTGGGCTTCCTTGGTGGCTCAGATGGTAAAGAATCAACCTTCGGTGCAGGAGACCTGGGTTTTGATCCCTGCGTTGGGAAGATCCCCTGGAGGAGGGCATGGCAACCCACTCCAGTATCCCTGCCTGAAGAATTCCCATGGACAGAGGAGACTGGCAGGCTGCAGCTCATGGGGTTGCAAAGAGTTGGACACAACTGAGAGACTAAGCCCAGCCCAGCAAATAGAAAAGTATAGTGATATTTTGCAATTTATTTGTATAAATGATAGCATAATATATGTGTCATTCTGCAACTTCCTTTTTTATCTTAACTATATATTGGAGATTTTTCTAAGTCAGCTTGTATGCATCTTTATCATCAGTTTTAGTTAATGCATATCATTCACAGTTAAGATACATTATGATTTTGTACCTGGTTTAATTGCTTAGTGATGGACATTAGATCATAACCACTTTTTTTTTTTTTTGGCTACTGCATATTTTAGTGAAGTGAAGAGACTATCCCTGCTATCACAAGGACATGTTAAAGCTCCTCTAATGTTGATATCAAAAAGTGCCAATATGACAGGTTAGTAAAGCTGATTTAGTATGCCTTATACTTTTCTCTCTCAACTAGAAGAGATCTTAAAAAAAGCAGTATGAATTACTAGGTGACCCTTCAAGCCCCCAATGAGGATAACAAGTTACAAAGAGTGTTTTAACAATGTGTATTACTAGATCATCTTTGAATGCAGATGCTTCTCTCTGAAAGCATTTTGGCTGTATGGGACAGAGAAAAGATCTTTGTAAGACCAAAGTTCAGTACTGGAGAGGGTCACAGGAGACAAATGGAACAGTTATATCTTTATCAGACATAGGCACATGTTTTCCATTGTAAAGAAAGTAAGATGAGTGAGTCCTCTGGGTCAGGATGCAAGTGGATTCCTAGAGATCTTGTGATGGAACAATGACATTATTTTGACTTCATATATCCTTATGCATTAGACCATCAGGGTTTTACAATAAGCTACCAAAATGGAATTGTCAGCTGAGGTATATTCCCAAATGAGGTATGAGGTCACTGATACTGAAGATACAAAATTCGTGGGAGTAGATCGTTAGGAAAGACTTATCTGAAGAGAACCAATTGCCTGCCATAAGACAATATTGTGTTGTCAAAAGAACAGGCTTCTTATCACTTTCCTCTCAGTGTTGATTCAAGGGAGACGGCCTGCTAAAGACTCTGAGAGCTGGGTATGTGTCACCTGCAGGTGTTTTGATTTTAGGATGTAAGAAGGAACAGCGTCTGGGAATCGGATGGGTGGCATGAAAACATAGACAAGAGGCAGTCTGAACTGCCTGTGGTACCAGAACTGAGGACTGTGTTTTAGTATGTATCAACAGTGGCACTTCTCCCAGTGCTTCCCAGAGGTCTGAACCTGTGAATGTCCTTGGGACTCTGTGTGAAAGGACATGCATGGAATTGCCTTATGTTGTGTCTAAAGCTTCTTTTAGAGAAGCAAACAGACTTTATCAATTAATAAACTAGAAAGTGCCACCAAGATGCCTAGGATGTAATGAAGTGACAATGGGAAGAACTGACTAGAGAACAATTCTTCTACATCCAGGGAAATATAGGTGAGGAAACCCCGGGTCTGAAGGTTGGAAAATAAAGGGAAGAATCTGAAGAACCTACAAAAGTGCTCCCTGAAACAAATGGCCAGCGCTAAACACTCTCCAACTTCAGAATACAAAAGCACCACTGCAGCACCAATCAAGTAAGAACGTCCCTGCTCTCTTTACCTCATCTCCCTCCCTCTGATCCTTACCACTTCATCTGCTGCACTTGGAAAGGGACAGTAAGAGATGTAGGATGACAGATGGAAGCAAAAGACCAAGAAAAAAATGGGACTTCACATTCTCATCATTGCACTAAGGAAACATTTTTGACTATTACACTGAAATGAATATCTTACCTACTGATTAGATAAAACCCAACACACTGATTCTTGCCATCAATTTCATCCAGAGGCAAGGGAAATGCAGTCCTATCAAACACATTTGAGGGGCAGTGGGAGAGAAATATTTGTTTCCTGATTAAATCACATGAAATCTGTATGTTGGACATAATGTTTATTAGTTACATGAAGGATGCTATTAAAAATAGCCATATACGTTGATGTTTGGTAGAAACAATACAATACTGTAAAGCAATTATTCTTCAATGAAAAATAAATCACAAAGATGAAAAACAGCCATATACTTTTTACCCTGTTGCTGAACTGCTATTGAAGATATTATACATTTATAATATCTATGTATACCCATGATAATGCATTTGCTATGAACTTCCCTTTAGGAAAACTATACATTATATACTCACTGAAATAGATTCATGAATTGCTATTGTTTTTAATCTGATAAACATTATGCACCTTGATTTTCATCTAGATTACTTCTTCATTTTAGAAACTGGGGTTGTATCAGTTAAGGAGGTTTCAAAGGAAAATAAATACCATGCTTAGATAGAAAATTTCAAAGAGAGTCTAATGAAGGGACTATTTGCAAAGGTCTGAGCAGTCTGTAGGGAAGTCATTCGGGATAGTACAGGAATCTTATGGTTGTAACAGCAAAGATTCTATCAATCATAGGCCAGAAAGTTATGAAAGAATAAAGTGATGATGAAAACCCAGAACCTATTGTGCATAGAGGACTTCCTTCAAAGAAACAGTGACTCTCATTTGAAAGATACAACCAGGTGAGGTGAGCCACCTCAATCAGATGAGGTGAGAGCAAAAGAAATAAATATCCTGACCTTTCACTTCTCTACAATTTCCTACTGGGTATACCCACAGTGGAACTCAACTGGAAACCAGAGTGCCAGGAAGCTTGTTGACACAGTCCATGCAGGTCAGATGACATGAGGGAGAGTTCAAAATATAGAAGGATAGAGAATTGCACTACAGGACTGAATGAAAGATGCCTAGCAAAGAGTTCTTAGCAATAAATTTGGAATCCTCCATAAAATCTATGGTCGTCTACATTTATGTAGTTCTTAGTACACACTACTTTTATTTTCAACTCTATTCTTTTTCTATAGTTCTTTTCCTTTTGCCTTGATGTCTGAAATGTGTATTTTAAATGTTCCTTCACTAACGATATTTATCAAGTCTCTCTTTTTGGAATAAAGCAGAATGAAAATACATGAATATATAAAGCCAATATCTCTCTATCAATTACTTGATGCATTTATTCTACATTTAATTTGTGCCTCCTATCAACCAAAAGCATTCCAGTGCCAGAGTCCACTCCTGAGTATTTATCAAAACATTTTAGAAAAAGCATCATTGCACAGAGTAGATATTCAGAAGTATATTTTTATAGAAGGTATATGAAAACCTATCTTCAATACCAAAGAACAGAAAAATATCAGTTTCTAGTTATATTGCAAATGGTTTAAGATATAGTTACCTGCAATTTCTAAAAATGATCAAATACACATTTCAAGAAAGACATACAGAAAGACATACAGAAAATGGCATTTTCTGTGCCCAAGGAAAATATTTTAGGGTAAACTATACTAAGTTCTCTCTTATTCTGATAATTTCTGTATAGTTCAACATGCCAAATATTAATACAAGAAAGTCATTTATATTTGCTTGTGATTGCCATTAGTTATATTCTATTCTAAACAATATTGTAGGTGTTTTTAATCTAGTAACATACATGTTTATCTTTCCTGTATATATGCTTTTGATTTTAAGAATATGGGTTTTGAAGTTTGCTATCTTTAATTTTCACTTTGCATGGCAAAGTTCTACATAAGAATTCAGAATATTTATTTATATGGCTGAATGGGTGCCTTGTCCAGGCATAATGGCAAGAGTCTTGTCTTTTTAGTTCTGAAGATTGGTGTTTCAATTTTTATTACTTAACTGAGAAAATATTTACTAGATAATTAAAAAGGATTTTGTCTGACATGATATTTATCCCCATGAGATCAACTGGTTGACTAGAGAGGTACCATCATGATTTTATAGAAATATCAATGGTTTTAGATTCAGAAAACCTGTCTATTAGTTTTGGCTTTGGTGATAAAATTTGACAGTCTTTATCTCTTTCTTCTCAAGGGGTTAAGTCAAAGATGTCATATGAATTGACAAGCACTGGAGCATCAAAATTTTTTATAAAAGTTTCTGTAGGTTTTGAAGTGTGAATATAAGAGGTTGCATTCCCTCTAGCGTAAACTCTGACACAAGGATTTGATCCAAGTAGTTTATTTGAAAGGTGACTACGGAAACCCCTCTTTGGGAGGGGAGATGTGGCACGGGTCAGGAAAGGAAGCCAAAAAAGTGTATGTTACTGATGGAGTTAGTCCTGTATCAAGTGAGGTGCAGTCCCACTGAGGAACTCTGGGAAACTGTGCAGAGATTTCCCACCAGAGGACTAAGGAAACTTAGATATTAACCTCCAAATCCCATCTGTTGTTGGCTAAGGGCTCCTCTTTAGGGGCATCAACTCACCAGGAGTTCTAGCCTGTCTCACACGCGATCTGGGGGTTGCAGGTGCTTCCAGCTGAATGGTATAAGCTTTTATCAAAATTGTGAGTAACATGGGAATATAGGAGGAACATCATCACATCTGCTAGAGGAGAAAAAGGAAAAAGCTAGTGAATGTGACACAGGAATTTGATGTCTTCCCAAGCTCCTCATGTTCCTGCAATGTATGGCCTTACCACTCCCCATTTCTCTTATTGCATTTTATTTTTTCCCTGTTTAGCTTCTTATCTTCACCATTAAATGTATGAGGGCATACATTATGTCAATCATATAATGAGTCAGTGGCTAGCAGGACACCTTAGCACAGTAGATTCTTAATATTTGTTGAATGAGTTAAGGTATAAATGACTGAAGCCCTAGTGATGTGGGAACAAACTAAACATTAGAAAGTAGAACCTCAAGGACTTCCCTGGTGTTCCAGTGGTAAAGAATCTGCCTGCCAATGCAAGGGACACAGGCTTGATCCCTGGTCTGGGAAGACTCCACTTGCCGCGGGGCAAGTAAGCCTGTGCTCCACAACTATCGAACCTTTGCTCTAGAGACCATGCTCCCCACCAAGAGAAGCCACCACAATGAGAAGCTCACACACTGCAGCTACAGAGTAGACCCCAGAAAAAGCCCATGTGTAGCAACAAAGACTCAACACAGCCAAAAATAAATAAATAAACAGAATTAATTGAAAGTAACTAGAACCTCATATTCACTCGTATTCTGTTAGAAACAACTCAAAGGACCAAGACTGCATTTACTCATGTAAATTTGGGGGTATTTAGAGAAATGTACTCACTAAATGTTTTCTTAATTCAGTTGGAAAAAAAATGGTTTTGATCCCATCATGGCACTATCTAGGAATGACAGCAATAAATTAAATGCTTAGCTTATTTTGTTTTACAGGTATGGGGTACAGATGTTGAATACCTTATGTAGAAAGAAATATAAGGTAGAATTATATTTGGTGGGATTTTTGTTAGTTTTGAATAGGAAAAATGGGACATTTAGTTTAGAAATGTCAATTTCTGATTATGTGAAAATCTATAATTTTAAATATGAGTGCATGTGCCCTTATCACTACACAAGCAGGTATTACTCTAAGATTATGAGGCTAAATCTTATTAAAAGTTGTATAAATACTGGAGACTTCTCTAAATTAGAATCAAGTATTAATATTCAGAGCTTTCCTGTATTCCATGATTCTTCTTCCTTTATTTTGGACAGCATCATTACACAACACTGTATTCTTTAAGAACATTCATTAACTGAGGCAAATTATGCCATTTCAATATTGATCTATTGAAAAAGAGATCCATTTTCCTTCACATGATAATGGCAGATATAAGTCTTTTATCTGATATCCCAGGGAGGCAAAACCAGAATTAATATCCTCTGTCTATTTAAATACCAAATAAGGCCACACTAATATGACTAAAACACTAAACAAATGATCTCATCTACAAAATGGAGAGAGAACACACCCTATAGTACCATAATAAGACGTGAATACTAAGAAAAATAAAGCCTTTCACATAGGGCTTATTATCATTTCTAATGAGTAATGAAGGTTATAAGCACATTTTCCATGAGTAGTTTGATAATTATTAAATAAATATGTAATTAATAGGTAAAGTGGCTACCATTTTTTACAAATTCTGGACATATGAGAAAGAAACCAAGATACCATAAGGAAGAATAAAAGGGAAATGTGCTAAATTCGTTAAATATAGAAGCACATATAGAGTTGAATGGCAATCAGAAATCAGTACAGTTGGCTAAAAAAGTGCATATCAGGCAACAGTATGTAGGCCTCTGCTGTCATGTGACTTTGAATGCTGTGGTTGTATAAATAATGCAAGGGGAGCAACGGCACCCCTGTCCCACACTAAACTCTCAAGATGCATAGGTCAAGTAGTACCCTAAGAGGAGAAAACCACAGCACTGGAAATTCACCAGCTGGGATTCAGTTACTTTTGAGACAGCTAAAGAAATGTCCAGACTACATGTGTATATATATATATATATATATATATATATATGAATATAATATATATATACATACTATATATATATATACATACACACACTATATATATATATATATATATATATATATATATATATGGAAGTAATGTGGAAAAAAATAATGGTAAAGAATGACTAAAGTAGGAATGTTTAAATGATTTTCAACTGTATTTATAAAATGATGAGGAGAAGGCTCTGTTTATTTCTCCTTTGATGTCCTCCACAACCCAACCCCCCTTCCCCACCACCACCTCCATCAGCCTATCTTCCTTCCCCTCTGAATTATGAGTTCTAAATCTTAGGGCTATGTTTTTTTTTTCCAGAGCTGCCCTGGGACACCTCAGCTACCATGAAAGGGAATTCAGGATCCAAGAGGCTCCTCCACCCTCAATTCTGCCTGGGCAGCTCCTCTTTCATCTATTTAATATTGTCAGGGGGTAAGACCTTATTTGAAAAAAGTCCGTTCAAGTTTGCAAAATACAATTCTAGCTCTCTTAAAATCCATCCTTACGAAAGATCTTTTCTATAGACTTGCTAAGGTAGTTTCTTAGGCAAAAGACAAAGGAGAAAAAGGAAAGATATACCCATTTGAATGCAGAGTTCCAAAGAATAGCAAGGAGAGATAAGAAAGCCTTCCTCAGCAATCAATGCAAAGAAATAGAGGAAAAAAATAGAATGGGAAAGACTAGAGATCTCTTCAAGAAAATTAGAGATACTAAGGGAACATTTCATGCAAAGATGGGCAAAATAAAGGACAGAAGTGGTATGGACCTAACAGAAGCAGAAGACATGAAGAAGAGGTTCTAAGAATACACAGAAGAACTATACAAAAAAGATCTTCATGACCCAGATAACCATGATGGTGTGATCACTCACCTAGAACCAGACATCCAGGAATGTGAAATCAAGTAAGCCTTAGGAAGCATCACTGCAAACAAAGCTAGTGGAGGTGATGGAATTCCAGTTGAGCTATTTCAAGTTCTAAAAGATGATGCTGTGAAAGAGCTGCACTCAATATGCCAGCAAATTTGGAAAACTCAGCAGTGGCCACAGGACTGGTAAAGGTTAGTTTTCATTCCAATCCCAAAGAATGTTCAAACTACTACACAATTGCACTCATCTCACACACTAGTAAAGTAATACTCAAAATTCTCTAAGCCAGGCTTCGACAGTACGTGAACTGTGAACTTCCTGATGTTTAAGCTGGGTTTAGAAAAGGCAGAGGAACCAAAAATCAAATTGCCAACATCTGTTGGATCATCGAAAAAGCAAGAGAGTTCCAGAAAAAACACCTACTTCTGCTTTATTGACTATGCCAAAGCCTTTGACTGTGTAGATCACAACAAACTGGAAAATTCTGAAAGAGATGGCAACACCAGACCACCTGACCTCCCTCCTAAGAAATCTGTATGCAGGTCAAGAAGTCCAGTTAGAACTGGACATGGAACAACAGACTGGTTCCAAATAGGAAAAGGAGTAGGTCGAGGCTGTATATTGTCACCCTGCTTATTTAACTTATATGCAGAGTATGTCATGAGAAATGCTGGGCTGGAAGAAGCACAAGCTGGAATCAAGATTGCCGGGAGAAATATCAATAACCTCAGATATGCAGATGACACCACCCTTATGGCAGAAAGTGAAGAGGAACTAAAAAGCCTCTTGATGAAAGTGAAAGAGGAGAGTGAAAAAGTTGGCTTAAAGCTCAAGGTTCAGAAAACCAAGATCATGGCATCTGGTCCCATCACTTCGTGGGAAATAGATGGGAAAAGAGTGGAAACTGTGTCAGACTTTATTTTTGGGGGCTCCAAAATCACTGCAGATGGTGATTGCAGCCATGAAATTAAAAGACGCTTACTCCTTTGAAGGAAAGTCATGACCAACCTAGATAGAATATTCAAAAGCAGAGACATTACTTTGCTGACAAAGTCCATCTAGTCAAGGCTATGGTTTTTCCAGTAGTCATGTATGGATGTGAGAGTTGGACTGTGAAGAAAGCTGAGCACCAAAGAATTGATGCTTTTGAACTGTGGTGTTGGAGAAGACTCTTGAGAGTCCCTTGGACTGGAAGGAGATCCAACCAGTCCATCCATTTTAAACGAGATCAGTCCTGGGTGTTCTTTGGAAGGACTAATGCTAAAGTTGAAACTCCAATACTTTGGCCACCTGATGTGAAGAACTGACTCATTTGAAAAGACCTTGATGCTGGGAAAGATTGAAGGTGTGAGGAGAAGGGGATGACAGAGGATGAGATGGTTAGATGGCATCACTGACTCAATGGACATGAGTTTGAGTAAGCTCCAAAAGTTGGAGGCCTGGTGTGCTGCAGTTCATGGGGTCACAGAGTCAGACACGACTGAGTGACTGAACTGAACTGAACTGATATCCCCATGTTAATATCCTGAACCTTGGTCTAATATGCTTAAAGCTATAGAACTCTTAAGACTTTATCAGACTTATTTCCCTTATCTTCAAAATAGGAATAATGCCTATTTTGGGGGGAGGGGCTAAGGTGTTTGAGAGGATTATATAGAAAAGTCTTAGAGCAAAAGGCCTAGTCCATGGCCTCAAAACTGTTATTTATTGTCAGGAAATCTAACCACATGAAAACTCACAACTTTTTCAACTCTTGTTCTACATTTCTCTGAATGACTTTTTTATACTTTGCATTTCTTAAAAGACTATATTTAAGTAGTAAACCATCAAAAGGTGCAAAGTGTGAAAAGCATGGAAGGGTAAGTAAATAAGAAAATAAACAGTTATTTTAAAATGTAGTCTATTACAACTAGCAGCTCCCTCCTATGACAACAAGCTCAGAGGTGAAAAGGCAGAGCCATGAGCTATTAGCTGGGAGCATCATATTCCTGATCATTGATCGATTCTGAATAATAGTTCTTGCTGTTAGAATTTACTTTGATGTTCACTTTCGTTTCTCTAGTTCTAATCAATGGGCCACTGGCCTTTTTCCAATGTTCCTACCTGGGTTCCCTATTTGCTATAACAATACTTCTCTGCTCCCAATTCTGCAATTTTCCACTACTGGGGTACAGTTCATTCATGAGTAGTCCTGCTTGGGGCTGTGATTGTGCTCTGATCTCTCACTTGGACAATTAATATGTCAAAGGCTTTCTGTCTCAGCTTTGTGTTCCTAATACTCTGGGTATCTGATGGGGGTGGGGGATGACTTCTTTTCTTCCTTATTTCCTTCCTTCCATCCTTCCAATGTTAAACAAAAATAAATCGAGAGCCCACTATGTGTCTGGCACCTTGGAGGATACTGGAGATATGATGAAGAATAAAGTCAGATAAGGGAGACTTCCCTGGTGGTCCAGTGACTAAGACTTTGCGGTCCCAGTGCAGGGGGCCCGGGTTTGATCCCTGGTCAGGGAACTAGATCCCACATGGTGCGACTAAGAGTTCGCATGCCGCAGCTAAAGATCCTGCGTGCCGCAAGGAAGACCTGGCAACTGAACAACGATACGTTAGTACTATTTTTCATTTTTTGATGAACCTCCATAATACGTTCTACAGTGGCTATACGATGATTCAATTTTTTCTTTGCATCTGTCTCCAGTGTATCCTGGGGGATTTTGATGTTTGTGGCTGGTCTCCATTTGCATTCAGAGCAGTAGTGGTTTGAGATTTGCAGGCAAACATGTCCTCTGCAGCCCAGTGATGAGAAGATAAAGAAGCCTGCTTCTGCTGTCTCTGGACCCCTCAGTGCATATGCTTCACTTGCTCTAGCTGTAATGTGTCTTTTACCTCTAATAATAAAACTGTAATAAAACTGATTAAGTCCTGTTGAGTTCTTTCGGCAATTGAAAAAACTTAAAGCAATCAATGCCTAATTAGGCACTCCATTTCATTTATTGAAATCTTCGAGTTCTTACATAAATTAAGTTTTCATATAAGGTGATTCTCATGTGGAGGCTTAATTTTTTTTTTCTCTTCCATTGGGCCATCTCTGCACAAATATCCTGTTATCGTAATTAATGATTGCTTTAAAATAATAATAAATATTTGATAAAATAACCCCTTACCATGTTTTCCTCAAGGAACATCTTATGTAGTCTTGGCAATTGGCTCTTCTACATAAATTTGAGGGTCAGCTTGGCAAGTTTATAAATCAACCACAACAAAGTAGTATAAAACTACCTGGGTCCCGGGGTTCTATTGCTGAAACTTTATTAAACAGAGACTGAATTTTTTGCAATTATTCAGATAAACTTTTCTTGGATGTGTTTGCTGGCTTCATGAAATGAGTTTGGAAGTTCCTTTTCTCTTCAGCTTTCTGCAAGAGTCTGGGAAGTAACTGAGGTTAATTTTTCTTTAAATGTTTGGTGGAGTTCATCAGTGACACTGAGCTTTTATTTATTGGGAGGCTTTTGATTACTGACATTATCTTCTTACTGCTGCTGCTGCTGCTAAGTCGCTTTAGTCGTGTCCGACTCTGTGCGACCCTATAGACGGCAGCCCACCAGGCTCCCCCGTCCCTGGGATTCTCCAGGCAAGAACACTGGAGTGGGTTGCCATTTCCTTCTCCAATGCATGAAAGTGAAAAGTGAAAGTAAAGTTGCTCAGTTGTGTCCGACTCTGTGAGACCCCACAGACAGCAGCCCACCAGGCTCCCCTGTCCTTGGGATTTTCCAGGCAAGAGTACTGGAGTGGGGTGCCATTGCCTTCTCTGATCTTCTAACTAGTTACACATATATTCAGATTTTTGTTCTTTCATGATTCAGTCTTGGTAAGTTGTATGTTTCTAAGAATTTATCAATTTCTTCAAAGGTTATCCAAATTATTGGTAAATTATTTATAGTATTGTGTCTTTTATAGTATTGTCTTATATTCCTTTTAATTTCTGTGGTATCAGCTGTTATATCTCCTCTTTAATTTCTGATATTACTTATATATGTCTTTCAGATTTTTTCCTTAATTAAAATTAGTATTGATCAGTTTTGTTGATCTTGTAAAAAAAACAATTTAGTCGATATTTTAAAATTGTTTTCCTATTCTCTATTTCATTAATCTTTGTTCTAGTCTTTATTATTTTTTTCCTTTTGCTAGTTTTTAGTTTAGTATATTCTTCTTTTTCTAGTTTCTTAAGGTGTAAGTTTAGTGTGTTAATTCGATATCTTTCTTCTTTTAAAATGTACTCAGCTATAAAACTTTCCTCTTAGCACAGGGATGCCTCCTTTTCTTGAGCTTCATTTAACTGTACTTTGCAGAGACTGCCTTTTTTATAAAAAGTAAATTGAAGGTTTGTGACAAGCCTGTATCGACCAAGACTATTTGCATCATTTCTCCAACAGCATTTGCTCACTTTATATCTCTCACACTTAGATAATTCTTGCAATAATTCAAACTTTTTCCTTATTATTATATTTGTTATGGTGATCTGTGATCATTGATGCACCATTGTAATTATTTTTCATTTTTTTGGCTATAAACTATGTTTTAATAAAAGTATACTGCTTAGACATAATACTGCTGCTGCTAAGTCGCTTCAGTCGTGTCCGACTCTGTGCGACCCCATAGATGGCAGCCCACCAGGTTCCCCCGTCCCTGGGATTCTCTAGGCAAGAACACTGGAGTGGGTTGCCATTTCCTTCTCCAATGCATAAAAGTTAAAAGTGAAAGTGAAAATGCTCAGTCGTGTTGGACTCTTCGCGACCCCATGGACTGCAGCCTACCAGGCTCCTCCGTCCGTGGGATTTTCCAGGCAAGAGTACTGGAGTGGGGTGCCATCGCCTTCTCCGAGACATAATACTGTTGCACACTAAATAGACTATAGTATAAACATAAATTTTATATGCACTGGGAAACCCCAAGATTCATGTGATTTACTTTATTGCTATATTCCCATGTTAGTTCTTCAACACTTTCAAACCAATAAAAATTTTTAATGTTACAAATTTGTGTTATTCTATGCAGGAGAGTTGATCCAAATTAACTAGTCTACCATTACTGGAAACAGAACTTCTTGGGTTTTTTTAAATACAAGTTTTGTAATGTTTACTGACTCCCTTTTGACTTTTATTCTCAGTGTCTCCTTTGATTTCTCTAAAGTTATTAAGTTATTCATATTATATTACCAGTAATTCTAATGTTTACTGTATTAGTTGGTCTCATTCTGCCATTGTTTCTTTTAACTCATGCTCATGATGATCACTTTCTTCATATATTTTGAGATTTTTTTTAAGGTGACTTTATATTTCTTGAAACTTTATAAGTATAAATTATTTGAGGCCAAATTTCAAAGCAAGATACTCTAGATTATTTTCATTTCCTTCTGGAATATTTGAGTTCTTTGGTCTTTTACTAGCACTTTGGTCAAGATTCTCCACCCTCAGAGGGCCCAAGTCAATAAAATCAGAAATGAAAAAGGAGAAGTTAAAAGTGACACTACAGAAATACAAAAGATCATAAGAGACTACTACAAACAACTGTATGTCAATCAAATGGATAGCCTAGAAGAAATGAACAAATTCTTAGAAATGTACAATCTCCGAAGATTGAACCAGAAAGAAAGAGAAATTACAAACAGACCAATTGACATCAGTAATTTAAAAACACCCAACAAACAAAAGTCTAGGATGAGATGTTAGTTCTTCACAGGTGAATAGTTCCAAAATCTTCACAGGTGAATTGTTCCAAAATATTTAGAGAAGAGTAAACATCTATCATTTTCAAATTCCAAAAAAATTGCCAAGGAAGGAATATTTCCAAACTCACTCTATGAGGCTAGCTTCACGATGATACCAAAACCAGACAAAATACCATAAAAAAAGAAAATTACAGGTCAATATCACTGATGAACATAGATGTAAAAATTCTCAGCAAATTATTAGCAAATAGAATCCAATAATATTTAAAAAGGATCATATACCATAATCAAGTGGGATTAATACCAGGGATGCAAAGATTTTTCAATATTTGCAATATTCAATTTGTTTACATACTACAGTAACACACTGAAGAATATAAACCATATGATCATTTTAAAAGATGCAGAAAAAGCTTTTGACAAAATTCAACACCCATTTATGATAAAAACCCTCCAGAAAGTGAATGTAGAGGGAATATATCTCAACATAATAAAGGCCATATGTGACAAACCTACAGCTAACATCATATTCAGTGGTGAAAATCTGAAACCATTTCCTCTAAAATCAAGAACAAAACAAGGATGACTACTCTTGCCACTTTTATTCAATATGCTTTTGGAAGTCCTAGCCACAGCAATAAGAGAATAAGAAAAATAAATAAAAGGAATCCAAATTGGAAAGGAAGAAATAAAACTATCCCTTTATGCAGATGAGATGATACTATATAGAAAATCCTAAAGATGCTATCAGAAAACTACTAGAGTTCATCATTGAATCTAGTAAAGTTGCAGGATACCAAAATTAATATACAGAAATATATTGCATTCCTATACAATAACAACAAACTATCAGAAAGAGAAATTAAGGAAACTATCTCATTTATAATTGCACCAAAAAACAATAAAATACCTAGGAATAAACCTACCTAAGGAGGTAAAAGACATATATTCAGTAAACTATAGGACACTGATGACAGAGAATGAAGACAAATAAACCAGTATAAACTGTGTTATTGGACTGGAAGAATTAATAGAGTGACCTTACTACCTAAGGCAATCTACAGAGTCAATGCAATCTCTATCAAAATACCAATGGCATTTTTTACAGAACTAGAACAAACAGTTTAAAATTTTGTATGTTAACAAAAAAGACTCCAAATAGCCAAAAACAATCTTGAGAAAGAAGAATGGAGCTGGAGGAATTATGTTCCTTAAGTTCAGACTTACTCTACCAAGCTACAGTAATAAACACAGTCTGATACTGGCACCTAGATCAATGGGACAGACACCTAGCTCAATGGGACAAAACAGAAACAAACCCACATACTTACAGCCAATCTATGACAAAGGAGGCAAGAATGGACAATGGAAAAAGGACAGTCTCTTCAATAAGTGGTGCTGGGAAAACTGGACAGCTACATGTAAAAGAATGAAATTTTTTAAAAAATGAATGAGATTGAATATTCTCTAACACTATATACAAAAATAAAATCAAAATGGATTAGTGGCCTAAACGTAAACTGGATACCATAAAACTCCTAGAAGGAAACATAAAGAGGATACTCTTTGATATAAATCAGAGAGGTTTTTTTTTTGATCCATCTCCTAAAGTAATGGAAAGAAAAACAAAAACAAACAAATAATTAAATTTAAAAGCTTTTGCACAGCAAAGGAAACCATTGACAAAATGAAAAGACAACCTATGAAATGAAATAAAATATGTGTAAATGATACGACCAATAAGGGATTAATATCCAAAATATATAAACAACTCATACAACTCAACATTAAAAAAACATCCAATTAAAATATGGATAGAGGACCTAAACACACATTTTTCCAAAGAGGACATGCAGATGGCCAATAGGCACTTGAAAAAATAGTCAATATCAGCTAATTATCAGAAAATGTGAACTGAAACCATTGTGGGATATTTACCTCACACCCGTCAGAATGGCTATCATCAAAAAGAACACAAATAACAAGTATTAGTGAGGACGTGGAGAAAAGGGAACCCTCATATACTGTTGATAGGAATGTAAACTGGTGCAGCCATTGTGGAAAAGAGTATGTGCTGTGCTGTGCAAAGTTGCTCAGTTGTGTCCGACTCTTTGCGACCCCATGGACTGTAGCCCACCAGGCTCCTCCATCCATGGGATTCTCCAGGCAAGAATACTGGAGTGGGTAGCCATGCCCTTCTCGAGGGGATCTTCCCAACCCAAGGAGTGAACCCAGGATTTTCTCAAAAAACTAAAAATAGAACTATCATATGACTCAGAAATTCCATTCCTGAGTATATATCCAGAGAAAATGAAAACACTAATTTGAAAATATATATGTACCTCAATGTTCATGGCAGCATTACTGACAACTACCAAGATATGGAAGCAACCTAAGTGTCTAACAACAAATAAATGAATAAAGAAGTTGTGGGGTGTGTGTGTGTGTGTGTGTGTGTGTATACACCATGATATACTATTCAGTCATAAAAAAATGAAATTCTGCCATTTGCAAGAACATGGATGGACTTGGAGGGTATTATGCTTTAGTGAAATAAGTCAGAGAAAGACACTGTATGATATCATTTATACATGAAATCTAAAAATGAAACAAACTTGTGAATATAACAAAAAAGAAACAGACCCAGAGAAAACAAATTAGTGGTTACCAGCAGGGAGAGGAAAGTGTAGAGGGGCAACATAGGGGACTAAGAGGTATGAATTATTATGTATAAAATTAGCTACAAGGATATACTATACAGCATGGGGAAATACAGTCAACATTTTATAATAACTATAAATGAAGTATAACCTTTAAAAATTGTGAATCACTCTATTGTACACCTGTAACATACAATATTGTACCTTGACTATACATCAATTAAAAGAAAAAAAGTTCTTCTCCCTCCTCGTACATTGCTTTATCCCAAAGTCATATGCTTTATATTTTGTTACAGAAGTACCACAATTTCAGGTTAGAAAAAATCTATTCCAGTTATCTATTGCTGTCCATGTTAAATGTTAAAACAACAACATTTATCTCACACTCAAATCAACAGTTGCAGCAAGAAATCAAACAGCAAGATTGCAGCTACAAACAAAGAGGGATGGAGGCTTAGCACCAAATGGGGACAAAAAAAAAAAAAAAAACACACACACACACAGAAAAGCGCAATGAGGTACACTGTCTTATTATCAAAAGCCTTTTTGCTGTCTTTGGAGTCTGAAACCTCTCCTCCTACTTACCAGCTAGCTAGTTACACACACACACACACACACACACACACACACAGAAGAATGAATGTCCCAAGGCTCTCTCTTATGAATATTACATTTTGCTGAAGCAATATAATCTTGAGTATTTGCTGGCATATATAATACATTCCCTTATTCTCACTGACTGCTGGAGAAAATATGCATTGGAAAAAACAAACAAACAAACAAGAAGCCAAAGCAAGAATCAATCATATAGTTATTTTAACCAGGATCACCAAGCTGACGAAGAGGAGAAAAAGAATCACAGACTAACATTCTGATTATTCCATGGTCCAGTCCAAAATGCAATGATCACTAGAATACTCAGACTCAGGTTATCTTTGGTATGCGGTGCTTAGTTAAATTAGTGTCTTTAATGGTTAAAAAAAAAAAAAAAGGTATTCCTGGAGCAAGAAATTAATGAAAATTATGCATAATCTAATTTTACCTCTTAGATCAGCAATTCTTAATAGGAATTGTAAATTTCATATATATTGTTGACATACTTTCTTTATTTTTTCATAGGAAAAAAGGTGATTTTTTAAAACATTTCACTTTGGGCTATTTATCCTATATCAATACCCAAACTGGATAAAGTCACATTTTCTACATTTATGTATTTTAACATTTTAAGTCTCTTGGGAGAGTTCAACAAAATATGTTCTGGCTTAAAATCATTAACTTTCCAGTGTACTTTATGGTAATCTGTTATATGATTTCATCGTCACAAAGTATCTACCTGTGTATTCATATCACATTTATGTGTGCATTTTCAGAGGTCTAAAGACAAACACAAAATTTGGGCAGTCACTAAATAAGAAGAAAGGGCCGGGAATTTAGAGTCATCACTATACACCATATTAGTCTAATTTTATGACTTTGAACAAGTCTTGAAAGATTTGTGCTTTATTTTCCTCATCTATAAAATGAAATGGCTAAGATTAAACCTCTCCTTTACAAGGGCACTGTGAAAGTCAAAAAAGATAATACATGATAAAGATATCTAAAAACTTTAATATTCTGCTAAAATATCAGTATTCTTTTCATAGATAATAAATAGAAATCCTTAGAAATTCTCTCTCAAGCTTGCAAGTCAGAGCAGTTTATTATAATTCTGTTCAAACATTTGAAATCCAAAATGGTCTTCTGGTCCTTCCTTGCATGGAAGGAGGAAAACATTGATAATACTGTTACATTCTGAGATCCTGCTTTGCTTGTTCATGTTTTTAGGATCTTTGAAGTTAATTAATTGATAACCCTACAGAGCCAGTACTCTTAGTATCCCAGTACTCTATAAGACCTACCCAAGGTTCAGGATATAAAGTTATATTATTCAAGTGACTTGTTTACCGAAGAATCTTTAACAAAAGGGAATATATAAGCTACTGCCTGCCAAACACACACACACACACACACACACAGACACACACACACATTAAGTATATCTTGCTCCCTTAATGACATTTTTAGGCAATTTCAGTTCAACCTCTCTCTTCTTTCCCAGTGCAAGCCTGATCTGCAACTTTGACTGCCTGTGGGGGCTGAGGGAAACAAGATCAGTTGCTAGACATCTTCTACTTACAACTCTTTTCAAAGGACAAAGAGTTGGCGTGAGCAGGATGAAAAGAGAAAACAAAAAAAACTGGTCTTGGCTATAATATACCGCCACACCGCCCTCTTTATTATCAGGGCATCTTTGGCTAGTGCTGACACAAATCCGTGGCAGGTATGCAAAAATACTGTGAGATGTATCCTTAGGGGTACTCCTGATCCACTGTTCCCTGGCTCCCTATTTTTTGGTTCAGATTGGATTAATATATACTACCTCACTGAAATTTGTCAGGCCAAACAACTACTACTCTCCAAACAACTATAGAAAGAAAGCTCTGAACTCATTACTTTGGGACCAGTTCTGGAAATTCACTACAGTGTGCCTGTCCCCAAGTGGTCCTGTGCCTTGTTATCCTATACCAGTTAGTTTCCATCCTTTTTGTCTGTAGTTTTCAGTTTTCTTTTTGATTTCCTAAATTTGTCTCTGTGATTGCTATTGTGGACTTTATTCAGACATACGTTCTTCCATTAATCTTGAATAGACAATCTGTTTTAATTGGCTGCAGTCCCTATCTTGGACTTGTAACCTCGATAGTTCTCACAAGTACCCCTTAATGATCTGGCTCCTGTTCTGCTCTTCAATCACCTGTATTTACTCCACCCCAAAATTCCAGCTTCTGCCACAAAGGCATTCCCCAGAGTGCTCAGATTGCCTAGACTGGTAACCTTTTGGTCATCTTGGGAAACATACCATCGAAATGTATGCATGCTCAGTTGCTCAGTTGTGTCCAACTATTGGTGATGCCATGGACTGTAGCCCTCCAGGCTCCTCTGTCCCAGGCAAGAATACCAGAATGGGTTGCCATTTTCTCCTTCAGGGGATCTTCCTGACCCAGAGATCAAACTTGTATCTCCTTTGTCTCCTGCATTGCAGGTGATTCTTTACCTCAGAGTCATTTGAGAAGCCGGCCAAGATGGCTTGAGCCCAAATACTTGACATGATGTTCACTTACCATGCAAAACGAGTAACTGCTTCTCGTTCATTTTATTCTATACTTAGATAAACATACGGGCAGATTATTGAATCTGATCCATTAGCAGACATCAAAATGATGAATGAAAAGGCAGTGTCTTCTTTTTGCTACATTTTCATCCCTGCAAACGATTCTCTTTGAATTTCTCCCTTTCATATGGCCTCAAATTTGGGGAAAAGCCTTTCTCCACATGTTGTTTTCACTCCTGCTACAGAGAAACCACCCCGAAACCTAGTAGCATGAAGCAATATTTTTATTATGTTTACAGAAACACAGTAGAGTGAGGACAGCTTTTGTCTAAGTAAAGACAACGTGGTGGCAGGGAGCTGGAATCCTTTGGAGGCATCTTCACTCACTTGTCCAGCAGTTGATGCTGGTTATGGGTTGAGATCTAAACTGGGGATGGGAGCCAGGGCACTGACATGGGATTTTCCATATGGCCTGAATTTCCTCACAGCATGTTATCTATTGGATTTTTACATTGCTGTTCAGGGATACAAAGGCAATTAGTCTTTCATCCCAATTTTCATGACTAAATGTATAAATATATTTAATTGTTAAAACTTGATTTACACCTCAAACTGGACTAAACTTCTTCTAAAAATATCATTCATCTGTAAAAGCCCTGACCTCAGTCCCAGTGTGAGGCTCAATACAGAGATTTCCTGTGTGAAAGCAATTCTGCAGACTTTCTTTCTTACCAATCAGGCTCTTTTGTGAAAGGCAAAGTCTTTAATTTCATCACTGAAGATGACTTTAACTGTTGGTAGGAGGGGCACAGTGAAACTCACTTAAAAAAAAAAAAGCTGCATATTGAAACATTTTAAAAAGGCCATAATCAATTAAAAAAATGAAAATTAGATTTTGGTGAGAAAATAGGATCAATAAAATAATAGGAAATTGCAACAATAGTGAGTCAAAAACAAAAACAAAATAAAAACTAGAAAAGGAAGGCCAAGGATGTGCAGAAGAAAATCTTAATGACAGTTTTAAAAATGAATATTTAGCCATGTGTATACCAAATATTCGAACAATGATATATGTGTGTGTATATATATATATATATATATATATATATAAAAGCTAATTTGCATTGCACATCTGCATTAATGCAGAGAGTAACAGGGACATAAATAATCCATGCCAGTATGGCTGCCCTAATTTAAGAATATTTCTTAAAGATAACCAATAGGAAGCTTCACTCCCAAAGTGTGTGTTAATCACAAGATAACTCTGCTCATGTGTGGATGTTAGTACTGCCAACAAATGTAAATTTACCCAGTAGCAGCTGTGATCAATTATTCCAAAATTCCTAATAACCTGATGGCCCAAACCAAACTATAGACAATGATTTGTATAATTTAGTCAATTATCTGTGGCTAGCAATAGGGAAATGACACAAACTTTGGCCCAAATAAGCAGCTATTTATTCTTGTTTAGTATTACCTGTAAAAGTTAGCAAAGCAAAAATCTATCGAGGCATTATGTATAGCCAACACATCTTAACAGGCTCAGTATTAAGTCCTGGATATATCAGAAATTGCTTTGCAACCAAATTTCTAAATACTCCCTTTCAAAATATAGCCTGTCTCTGAAACCTAACCAGACCAAGTATATAAAATATAGTGGATATTGATATGATGGATTACATTTCACTCTTTCTTCCTTACTTGCCTAAGCAGGTTACCTAGGCCTCTAAAGTCTTACTCAGTTTGGCGGTCCCTAAAGGTGTCTCAGGTGGTTCACAGTCTTCTTGGGACTGTTTTGTTGATGGTGACAGCAATAGAAGCCACTTGAAGATGGCGCCTCCCCACTGCCAAGATATGGTGCAAACGACATGTCTGCATCTTGCTCTCATAGAAGTTGATGGAACTGGGATGGTTAGACAGTAACTGAGACTGGCCAGAATTTTCTCTCCCCCTCCTTGCTTGGCCTCCAATTTCCCTTTAAATATTGACACACAAGTTTTTCCTCGTTCTCTTTTAGCCTGGAACTCAGCATACGGACTGTCCTCTAGTGATATTCAACTGAGCCCCTCTTCAGATCTATCTGGGCATGGCTCAATTTCCAGCCAGGGTTAAGAGTAACCTCTCCTAAATTAATCTAAAATTGAACTAAAATGAGTTTATGCATAAAATCTCAGATTGATGCATTTGCAAATTAGGGCTCTCAAACATTCATATCTTCCTTTCAATTTATGGACAGAAAAGAGGGAAACAAGAAACAGAGGAAGGGAGGAAGGGAAGGACTGAAAGGGAGACCAAACAAGAGAAAGTAAGAGAATAAGTGCAGTCTCAAAAGTCATCAATACTGAATTCAGCACTTCAGAATTGTTGAATAGAGCAGAAATTTTATAAAGGTAGTTTTTTAAGAAAGATGTCAACTAGGAAACCTTGAGCTACTTATTAGTTTTTAGAGTGAAAACTTTTGAACCAAAAATAGGCAAGTAAACATTATTTTGTATTCCTTTCAGCACACTGATATTTTGCAGTGTGATGGATTGAAGTTGTTTCAGATATTCTACAATTTCTGTGATTTTCACCCACTGAGACTCTATTCAGATAAAAGGATCAATCTAAATTCTGATGGTTAAGAACTGCATGTGCCACTTTTCAATCATATTTCCAGAAATCAACTGAATATACCAAATAATTCCAAAGCCTTTTGGTCCTCTCTCAACCCTTTGAATCTCGGTTTCAGTGGGACCAAGTTTTAATCACTCTTTTGCAGAAAGTAGAAAGCAAGTTATAAACAAAAGCCTAAAGTCAAAAATAAATGGAGTTGTCATATTATATTTTGGATTTTAGTGCTGGAAGCAACCATAAAGAAGTATTTTCATATTTTTTCCATCTGCCAAGGATTATAGAATCAAAAGTATTCCAGCTGCTTTTGTTCAATATTGCTATATTACCAGGAAGATCTAAATAAACCAAGATTCTTCCTCAGTCTACCCATTAGTTATTATGGCTTACAATACCTTCAAAACTTGAGGTCTAATCAGTCTGTTTTGTTGAGAAAAGGAAGAGAAATGGGCAAATGAATGGGTTTATGAAGGCTTATGGGAGGTGGTTCACAAAGATGCTGGAAACAACCTTGCTTATCCCAATAAGCCCTAAGGCAACAGGACTTTCCTTTCCTTCTATTAGGAGGCAGTGCTTCTTTGCTCTCCCCTTGAATCTGGGCAGGTCCTGTGACTTTGACAAACAGAAGGTAGCAGAAGAGATATTCTGAAAACTCTGGGGCTTAAGAGGTCTTACACCTTCAATTTTCACCCTCATAAGTTCTGATGAGCCATGGCTACACTTCTGGAAAGCAACATGAAACAGAGGGTTTTTGTTTTGTTTTGTTTTAATTTTATTGAAGTATAGTGTTGCAATGGAGAAGGCAATGGCAACCCACTCTAGTACTCTCGCCTGGAAAATCCTATGGACAGAGGAGCCTGGTAGGCTGCAGTCCATGGGGTTGCTAAGAGTCGGACACTACTGAAGCGACTTAGCAGCAGCAGCAGCAGCAGTGTTGCAAAGAGTCAGACACGACTGAGCACATGCATGCACAACTGATTTACAATGTTGTGTTAATTTCTTCTGTATGGTGAAGTGACTCAGTTATATATATATATACACATATTCTTTCTCATATTCTTTTCCCATACGGTTTATCACAGGATATTGAATATAGTTTCCTATGCTGTGTGGTAGGACCTTCCTTCCCTCCCCTACCTGCCCTCTCCCTGGAATCTAAAATACAATACAAATCAGCATATCTATGAAACAAAACAGACTCACAGAGAACAGAGTTGTTTATTTAGCTGCATCAATCATTAGGCATGTGTGTGTGTGTTAGTTGCTCAGTCGTGTCCAACTCTGCAACCCCATGGAATGTAGCCCACCAGGCTTCTCTGTCTACAGAATTCTCCAGGCAAGAATACTGGAGTAGATTGACATTCCCTTCTCCAGAGGAACTTCCCAACCCAGGGATCGAATTCTCATCTCCTGCATCATAAGCAGATTATTTTTCGTTTGAGCTATAGGGATAGTGAAGTCAGCCAGTCCCAAGTAAGTCTCTGGATAACTGCTATTGTATGAGTGATCTCAGTCAATATAAATAAAGTAGAAGAATAATAAAACCTTATTGATTTTGAGGGGCAGTTTGATATGCAAGGATGAATAATGAAACCAAGACTCAAAATGCCACTGTCTGCTTCCATTTAGTTATAATGAGAATGATATTCCTTTTCCTAAGATTGAATTTCCATCTTTGCCCATTCTCTTACATTCTCAAGGGACCTTTCTTAGGTCAAGTAACTTTCTTTATTATGTATATCATGCATCTTCTACTATTTCCTGTTAGCTCTTTCCTTTTCACATTTAAATATCTTTTAATCTGTCTTATCTTAAACTATCTTTTAAAAGCTATCACTTCCTATTAGTAGCAGATCACTTCTCTTTACAGCCCAGTTTTAAAGAGTTGTTTACAATCAGTAATTTTACTCACACTTTATGAATTCAATGCACTAAAATCTCACTTCTGGAGCACCACTAAAACAGATTATCTCGCTATCCCTAAATCCAACAGAAATTTCTTAGTCTTTTTCTGACTGAATTTTCTCTTATCTCTTGATATTATGGGTCATTCCTTGTCCTTTAAACACCCTGTACCTTTGGCTTTGTAATGCTTAATACTCCTTGTACTCTAATAACTGTTCTGTCCGATTTGGTATCCTTTGATCATTTATTTTATTCTGTTCACTCTTATTTCCTTAAGGCCCATCATCAACAAATTATGACCCATAGGCCAAATCCTGACCTCCACCTGCTTTTATAAATAATCTTTTATTAGATCAGAGACTCTCATTCATTGGTGTATTGTCTAAGTTCAGTTCAGTTCAGTCCATAGTCCTGTCCGACTGTTTGTGACCCCATGGACTGCAGCACACCAGGCTTCCCTGTCCATCACCAACCCCTGGAGCCTGCTCAAACTCATGTCCATCAAGTCGGTGATGCCATCCAACCATCCCATCCTCTGCTGGCCCCTTCTCCTGCCTTCAGTCTTTCCCAGTATCAGGGTCTGTTTCAGTAAATCAGTTCTTCGCATCAAGTGGCCAAAGTGTTGGAGCTTCAGCTTCAGCATCAGTCCTTCCAATGAATATTCAGGACTGATTTCCTTTAGGATTGACTGGTTTGATCTCCTTGCAGCCCAAGAGACTCTCAAGAGTCTTCCCCAACACCACAGTTCAAAAGCGTCAATTCTTCAGCGCTCAGCTTTCTTTATAGTCTAACTAATCGTCTAGTCAAGGCTATGGTTTTTCCTGTGGTCATGTATGAATGTGAGAGTTGGACTGTGAAGAGGGCTGAGCGCCGAAGAATTGATGCTTTTGTACTGTGGTGTTGGAGAAGACTCTTGAGAGTCCCTTGGACTGCAAGGAGATCCAACCAGTCCATTCTCAAGGAGATCAACCCTGGGATTACTTTGGAAGGAATGATGCTAAGGCTGAAACTCCAGTACTTTGGCCACCTCATGAGAAGAGTTGACTCATTGGAAAAGACTCTGATGCTGGGAGGGATTGGGGGCAGGAGGAGAAGGGGATGACAGAGGATGAGATGGCTGGATGGCATCATGGACTCAGTGAACATGAGTGTGAGTGAACTCCAGGAGATGGTGATGAACAGGGAGGCCTGGCGTGCTGCGATTCATGGGGTCGCAAAGAGTCGGACATGACTGAACGACTGAACTGAACTGAACTGAACCTATCCATACATGACTACTGGAAAAACCATAGCTTTGACTATTGTCTAAAGCTTTGGCCATTGATGAATGACTGAGTTGAGAAAGTTGACGAAAAGTTAATCAGCTGATTTACAATATAAAGGATATACAGTCTATATATATATATACAAGTTATATTTATGTAAGGTTTTTTTTTTTTCTGAGACAGAGGGCTGTATATTAAATGACATATTATGGACAGTTTACACAAACCATATCTAAATATCATGTCACCCCTTGTCAAGAAGGAATGCTATTTTTAAGGAGTTATTGATGTTAAGAGAATGTTGCTCTTTATGGTTGAGCAGGTATTTCTGCTGAGGGGGGTATGGGGGTTGGGTGATGCATGATGCAGATATACAATGCACAGTGGGGCTTAGGGGAGACAGGAGGTCAAAGGGCAGAGGAGATTTCTTGTTTTAATTTTTGTCTTGTCATCAAAAAGGAATTTTATTGCACAAGTAGATGTAAAACTTGTTTTCTTGCTAGCCTCAAGTGCTTCACTCTCCACAGATCAAGTAGTCCACAATGTCTAAAATGTTTTTTATCTGGCCCTTGACAGTAAAAGTTTGCCAATCTCGGATGCAGAGCTCTGATATGTGTTCTATTTTCACTATACAACTTTCTTGAATGAGTTCATCCTTCTCTATCACAAACATACAATGAAATTAATGTCTGTTTAGTGGATAGCTCTTTAAAAATCCCATCTTCTAGGCCAGGTAATAGATTTAGATCTTGTGTTGGATATCCTCCCTTTATGCCTACTACCCATTTATCTCTACAGAAAAGTTGAGCTTTTTGGAGTGGGCTTCCTTGCTCTTTGCTTTTAATTGGATTATCTCAAGTGGAGGCACTAGTGGGAAAAACAAGGGGGAGTGGAAAGAAATATCAAGCTACGTACTCCACTGGCTCCTTCATTGACGTAATATGGTTTTGTCATGGTTTTGCTATTTCACTAAAGGCTACATCTCTTGTCCTGTTGTCTTATGCTCTTGCTAGCCTCAAGTGTTTCACTCTCCTTTCTGGTTTCCTTAAATCTTAGCTACATCTTCTAACAGTCTTTTCTTAAAATCTCTCTAATTGTACGTGTTGGATATGTCTGTTACTTTTTTGCAGGATTCTGATATAGAACTGCCAACTGGACATATAAACATAGATATCTTATAGTCAACATAAGTTATCCAAAACTAAGGTCATCTTCACTGCCCCCAAATCATCTGCCAATGATAGCTCTTCTTCCCGTACTTCTAAGAAATCAATACAACTTTTACCAAGTTCCCAGTGCCATGAACCTGAGAATTTGTCTTCACCTCTTGTCCAGTCTTTAAAAGTCCAACCATAACCAAGTTTGATAGTACTTACTAAGCTCATGTCAAAGCCATTAACATCTCTTCTGATCACTATCCTTCCCTCCAGCTTTCCATTCCAATGTTCTATTTTTCACAGTGCAACCAGGTTCAATTTTCCAAAGTGAAAATCCGATTACATTAGTCTTTTCCTCAACACTCTTTAACTATATATCTAAAGGCTCAGTCCTTAAATAAGGCATATCTGATTATCTGGTATCTGAACCTGTTTATCTTTCCAGTTTTACCTCTTTCCACTTCCTACACTGTATCCCACGCTCTGAAAGTGAAAGTGTTAGCCATTCAGTCATGTCCAATTCTTTGCAACCTCATGGCCAGGCTCCTCTGTCCATGGAATTTTCTAGGCAAGACTACTAGAGTGGGTAGCCATTCCCTTCTCTAAGGGATCTTTCCAACCCAGGGATCAAACCCAGGTCTCCTGCATTGCAGGCAGATTCTCTACCATCTGAGCTACCAGGGAAGCCTATGGTCTGAGCCATACTCAAATTCCTTTTAGATCGTTGAAGGTGCCACATTTTATCTTGCTTCTGGGCCATTATAGCTGCTTTTTTTTTTTTAATACCTGGAACACTTTTTCTCTCAAATTCAATTGGATAATTTCTTGTTTTTTTTTTTCCCTTAGTTTTTTATTTTTTAAATTTTAAAATCATTAATTCTTACATGCGTTCCCAAACATGAACCCCCCCTCCCACCTCCCTCCCCATAACATCTCTCTGGGTCATCCCCATGCACCAGCCCCAAGCATGCTGTATCCTGCGTCAGACATAGACTGGCGATTCAATTCTTACATGATAGTATTGGATAATTTCTAGTTATCTTTCATATCCCTCCCAGCTTAAATTTCATTCCTCCCAGGAAGTCTTCCTTTACATCACACCTGCTATGTTCTATCTGGTGTTAAATAAGACTTCTATTATAGCAGCAGTTGTGCTATTTTGCAATGTGTTATATGCTCTCCTACCAGGTTATAAGCCATGAGAGGGTAGGAACTCCATCTATGTTATTCACTGTTTATCAAAAGCATATATCACCTGCCCATACTGCTACAGTACACTAATATGGATAAAAAGTAATTAAATTAAAATAATTGGATGATAAAATGATTTCATATTTTGAATTGTAAGTGACAATTCTAGATTAGATTCAATTTCATGGCAAATATTTCATGGTAATTAATACATGCATGACATTTACAAAGATCCTGCTTTTGATGTAGTTGGTAGCATACAGTTTTCTAAGACAGGTCTTTGTGGCCCTGGGTTATGTCATAGTAGTCATTAAGGGCAGTATAAATAGAAAGTGTTCTGGTGACTTACAGGTGTCACAAGGGAAGGTGAGTTGTGACTTTTGGATTTTAAATTGCTTAAATATCCTAAATGAATAAATAATAGTCCATTTATATGCCCTTCTACCATGAACCTTCTAGAATCAGGGTTCTTATGCTTAAGAGTTCTTAACCAATGCTAGAATTAAGATTTTTCACTTGAGTTAGAGACATAGGCAAGCCATAGATTTTGCTAAATCAAGAACCTCTTCTATAGTAGGAAGAGAAAAGTAAGTATCACCAAACATTTGAGGAAAAATAAGAGCATGAAAGAGAGGTACCAAAGTCAACAAAATAATCAAACTCACAATGAAAGAGAGCTAAAACAGAAAATATTTCAAGTAGAATATAATGCATATTTTCCAAGTGATACCAGCAGATATCATGTTCAAAATAAAAGATTTTAAGGATGAAATGATGAAACATAATTCAAATTTAAATAATTATTTCTAAAGTTCTCAAAATTATAAATTAAATTGTAGAAAGGATGAGGTTTTTTTTTTACCCTTTCATATTTTTATTAATAGTTCTCTCCAAAGAATCAAGATAGTTAGCAAATTACTTTAGCTTCATCAAGACTGTATATCACATATGTAGATCTTTAATGAAGTACAACACAATACAAAACAAACCTAAGAGACTGATTTCTATGACTAGGAGTTATTCATTGTGTTACTGTAGAACAAGGAGATCAAATCAGTCCATCCTGAAGGAAATCAACCCTGAATATTCATTGGAAGGACTGATGCTGAACCTGAAACTCCAATACTTTGGCCATCTGATGTGAAGAGCTGACTCACTGGAAAAGACCTTGATGCTGAAGACTGAAGGCAGGAGGAGAAGGGGACAATAGAAGATGAGATGGTTGAATGGCATCACCAACTCAATGAACATGAGTTTGAGCAAACTCCAGGAGAAGGTGAAGGAAAGGGAAGCCTGGCGTGCTGCAATCCATGGGGTCATAAAGAGTCAGACATGACTGAGTAACTGAACAACAAGCAGCAGGAGCTAGAAGAAGAGGCAGTAGTGCTGGGGGACTAAATCGCTACCTGTCTCTTCCCTGTGTGATGTGCTGGCAAGGGGCCAATGATTTCTTAAACTGATAACTGTTTCCTAGAGCAGGGGTCTCTAAAATCCTGGGTTGCAGAAGACTGTGGTACAAATCAGGCTAAGACAATCAAATTTGTGAGCTGGGAATATTTCAAAATTCAACAGAAAAGAATAAAGGGATGACAAATATGAGAAAAATGTGAAGTAACAGGGAGGATAAAACTAGACACACCAGAACCCATCTGTAAAAAAATAATAAACAGAAACCTCAATTAAATAATCAGGAGACTGAAAGGGAAAGCTCTAGTTTTGCAAAGATAGCAAAGCCCAACAGGAGGAAGAAAGACTCCTCTTCTTCCTGCAAGGACTCAGTCAATGAAAAGCCCTGGGCTCTTTGTTTACTAGAACCACCCCACTCCCCCAACTTCCTTTTCCTCTCCCTAAGATCATCCTCTGCCTTTGCTTTGTACAGACTTACATGCGGCTCACCATGCCTGCAGACCTCAAATTGATCTCAAATAAATCCATCGTTGCTCGAGACCTATCTGTAAATTTCTTTGTTAATTTAGCTCAACACATCCATTCAAATCTTTGTAGAGAGATAACAAAGAACCAAGGAAAGGGAAAGAAATACCAAAAAATATAGAGAAGATTTTTTAAAGTCTGATGGAAGAATTATATATATTCAGATTGCAAGAGGCAATTTAATGATGAGCAATAAAAAGGAAAAAAGATTCAATTATAGACTCACTTCTGGGGAAATTTCTGACACTTATATCATAATATTTATCACTATTATATCAGAAGATATTCCAGGACAGATTCCAGTTCTCCTTTTATATTCTTCCCACATGAACTTTCTGAGAGGAAATCAAAGTGTTTTTACCATATGGTACAATTAAACTTGAATTCCAATTTATACAATAAAAAGCGAGCCACATCTTTGTTTAATAACAATTTTGAGGTACTGGGGCCATGGTATTATCACCCCTATTTTTCCAATCTGAATGACTGCCCCACCTTTCTTCTTAGTACCCTTGTAAATTAAGGTGAGGAATCCTTATTTCAGCTGGATAAAATTTTATTCTGACAGGCTCCCTCTGCATTAGAAAATGGGGGCAATTCCTCCATTAAATTCCCATGTAAACAAAAAGTTTTTTGATGAATCATCTTAAATTTCCCTAACCACATTCACTTCCTTTTTGGTATACAAATAAGTCATAAGCCTACCCTCCTTCTCTTGAAACAGAAGGCAGATTATAAGTATTGGTCATTTCACTGCTACTCACTGTTGCATCAATACTGGAAGATTCTGCCATGTATCACTTCCTATTCTAGGATTGAGCGACATGTACACTAGTCAACTTACTTCCTACAAAGTATATTTAAGATTAGCTAAATTCTGGAGTGAACTTCTCAGATATTTCACCTCCATTGTGCTAAGTTGTTTCAGTGTTGTCCAATTCTTTGTGACCCTATGGACACTTATATCAAAATATTTATCACTAGTATATCAGAAGATATTCCAGGACAGATTCCAACTCTCCTTTTATATTCTTCCCACATGAACCTTCTGAGAGGAAATCAAAGTGTTTTTACCATATGGTACAATTAAACTTGAATTCCAATTTATACAACAAAAAGCGAGCCCACCAGGCTCCTCTGTCCATCAGATTCTCTAGACAAGAATACTGGAGTGGGCTGCCATGCCCTCCTACAGGGGATCTTCCCAACCCAGGGATTGAACCCAAGTCTGTTATGTCTCCTGCACTGGCAGGTGGGTTCTTCACCACTAGCACCACCTGGAAAGCCCCTAATTCCTTTGTGCATCCCTAAAAGAACATTATGAAATAAGAGAAAGACAACGGTGTAAATCCTGATGGGATTATAGGCACGCTCTTAATTCTACAGATTGTCTATAAAGTTTCTTCTGTTCAGTGGCAATTTGTGTAAAAAAAAATAGTGAAATGTGGTTGATTTTCTCTTCTTGGGTGTTTTTTATTTTATTGTGGATTAAAAGGGGAAATTTAGTCCCTCTACATTCTTGAGAGGTAGGTTCTTTTCCAAGTTCTCCACTGAAGCCATGTAGTGAACGGTGTTTCACCCAGAATGACACAATGATGGATACTTTCTGGTCCCTGGTGAACTAAGTCTGTGTGTAGTCGCTGAAGTGAGCATCATGACAAGCACCTTAAATTCTAGAGAGATGAAGTCTGTGCACTCTAAATGAAGCTACTTGCAACTCTGAAAAGTCTCCAGATTTTGGACCTGAGTGTCTCTTGCTGTTACCGATTCAAATCACTGGGCCCAGATTTGTTCTCAAGTTTCTCACCAAGTGACTGGAGTCATCTGACAATTTTCTCCAGCACAGAAAGTAGCATGCTGCTGACAGTATCAATAATTTCAGCGACATTTGCACAAGGCATGGAAGTACTTAGCAGAACTCGCAGCAATGAATTCACATCTACTTTAGTTGTACAATAATAGTTTCAAGACATTTAGAGACATCCCTGAGTCTTTTAGCAAAGTGTTATTGGCTCTTTCCCATTTCATCCTCTCTCATCTAGGAGCTAGTCTGATGTTTACTCCTCCAGTCTTCCAGTCTGACTGAAGTAGTTGTGATTTTCCCAGTGACATGTGTTCTCTGATTACCATGGACATTGCCACAGAAGGATGACTCAAAAACTCATCTGTCTCACATTTTCCCCTTTAGTGGCCCAAATTTGTCCTTACCCATGTTTGATTTTTGTGTTCAGCAAGTAGAAAAACACATCTACGTCCCTTTGATACTCGATATGATATGTAACAAATATGGAATTTTCAATTCTGTAGCCACCTACCACTGTCACCTATTCTTGTTACTATTAATGTTTTATGAAAGGGGCATATTGCCCTTCTCTACTTCAAAAGGCATCTTTGAACTTAACAGGCATAGCTCATTTTGGTTTAAGAATTTCCTTTCCACAGTATAGAATCTCACTGTTAAATAATTTTGACTAGTCACTTATGTTACTTCTCTTTAACTTGACAAGATGCAGTCTATGTGGGAAATGAAGGGCCAAGTGAGGTCAGGTTAATTTAGGACAGTGCATTGGATCAGATACAACTTCTGAGCCACTATAGAGTCTCTTGATCCCACTCATCTCTAAGCCCTTGTCCACTGCTTTCAATATCCTCTCCACTGTACATACTAGCCACTGTAGAAGTTATCAATGTCATGTGACTACTTGCATGTACCACACAACATAATCTCACTTTTTTTTTTTTAAAGCAATATGGTTTTAGCCTCCCACCTGAAATTTGCCTGTTGCCACTGAGGTATGAGACCAAAGTGTAACCCAGAAGTGGGAAGTAGAGGAAACCCATGGAAAGAAGCTTAAACTAATGGGACTGGAAGCCAGTGAATACAGTTTTCCCTCCTCTTCCCTCCAATCTAACTTTTCCTGAGACTCATGAGTTCATAAAGCTTCTCACAAGAAAGTCCACTGACGTTGAATAATAACTCAAACCTGATGTCTAGCAGAGGCCGGTTTGCTAACCCTTCCTCATACTGCCCTCCCCCTGACTCTGTCTTCATTTACCTTGCTCTTGCTTTTCTGGGACTGTACTCCCTAATAAACTAGCACATGTGATTTCTCAGGCTTCCCACATGGTCCAGGGGGTAAAGAATCTGCCTGGTATTACATGGGATGCATATTGGATCCCTGGTCCCAAAAGACCCCACATGCTGCAGAGCAACTAAGCCCATGCCACAAATCCTGAGCCCACGTGCCTAGAGCCTGTGCTCTGCAACAAGAGAAGCCACTACAATGAGAAGCCCACCCAGCACAACAAGAGTAGCCCCTGTTTGCTGCAACTAGAGAAAGCCTGTGCACAGCCATGGAGACCCAGCACAGCCATAAATAAATAAATTTAAAAATAAATTAAGTAAATCTATAAAAAAGTGAAGGAGAAGAGCTTTAGGGAAAAAAAAGATATCCCTCAGGTTTTTTAGAGAATCCAGCCTGGTAGTTTATATCATGAGTTGCCCTAGAAAACAGACCTTTCCCATCTACTTGGGATGGATTTTTGAACTTGGCTTGCTCACCAGATCACTGCCAATAGGGATGCCATTTCTGGTGACAGGTGACATGGTGATAACACATGCTATGCAATAGCACTACAGTTAAAAAGGTTTTTTTCAAACCTCTGGTTAATTGGGATGAAATGCAGGTTGATGGTGAGATTTTGGAATATATGGTTGCTATAGCAATTTAACTGTATGAGGCCAAAACTAATTTAGAATGATTTTAGAGGAGGCTGGCTTCTGTTAATAGCACTGAAACCCTAGCAAAAATGAAATGAAAATCTCAGAAAAGCCAACTGACAATGGATGGCATGCTATAAAAGCCAGAAGGCCTTTCATTCCCAACAACTGCAAGGCAGACAGGCCCAGATCTCATTACAAATAATTACACACACAGACACACACACACACTTATATAAATAAAAGTTATTATGGTGGTGCTAGTGGTAACAAAAAAAAAAAAAAAAAAAACAAACCTGTCTGCCAATGCAAGGAGACATAAGAGACACAAGTTTGATCCCTGAGTCGAGAAGATCCCCTGGAGGAGGGCATGGCAACCCACTCCAGTATTTTTGCCTGGAGAATCCCATGGACAGAGGAGCTTTGGGGAGCTACAGTCCATAGGGTTGCAAAGAGTCAGACAAATGCATGTGTCAGTTAGCATGCATGCATGCATAGAAAATATGGTAAACACTGATTGGATATTTGATGATTTAAAAAAATTATTATTCCTTTTTGGTGTTATAAAAGTACATTGCTTGTATCAAAAGGATAGTGAAACATTTTCAAATAAAATACTGATGTCAAAGAATTGCTGCAAAATGACTGGGTGGTGAAAGTGAGGGTATATTTAAAACAGGATTTGTTATCCATTGATAATTGTTGAAGCTGGGTGATGGGTACATGTGTGTTCGTCTTACTATTATATCTACCTCTATAAATATTTGAAAATGTCCACAGCATCATTACTTAAACACATCAGGCTTAGGATTTGATTGCAAATTAGCAGAGCTATAAAACACATCGGATGTATGCTGTCCACGGTACCTGATGACAAAGTTAGGATTCTGATGGAATCTGGAAAGGGAACATATGCGAGATTACACCCACAAATTCCCCTAAATCTTCTAGGCCAACAGAAGCAATCTTTTCCACATCTAGATGCATACCCCAAGTGACTGAAAGCAGGGACTCAAACAGACATTCGTACAGTGATATTTAGAGCAGCATTTCTCACAATAGTCAAAGGTGGAAATGACCCAAATATCCATTGATAACTAATATCCGTTGATAACTAACATGTGATAAAAACATATAATGGAATTATTATTCAGTTTTTAGAAGGAATGAAATTCTGATCTATGCTACAATGTGGATACATCATGAAAACATGATGCTAAGTGAAATAAGCCAGACATAAAGGACGAATGTTGGATGTTTTAACTTAAATGAGGTATGCATGATTGCCAAATTCATAGGGATAGAAAGTAGAATAGTAGTTATCAGGGGCTGGGTGTTGGGGGTGGGGTGGGGCAGAGAGAAGTAAACAAGGAATTAGTGTTTAATGAGTACAGAGTTTCAGTTTGCAATGATGAAAAATTTCTAGAGAGTTTTCGTGGTGAATGTACCTAATGCCACTGAACTATACATTAAAATATATACAATTCCAAATTTTAAATTATGCATATTTTATCACAACAAAAATTATTTTTAATGACATATTATGTCCTAAGACATTTTGCTTAGTTTAAGGCTGCAAAGGTATTCTACTATGGTTACTTCCGGAAGCTTTATAGTTTTATGTCCATGTGTATAATCTATTTCAAGTTAGTTACTACAGTACAAGGAAAGGGTCAAAGTTCATTTATTTCTAGATGGTTATTCAATTTTTCTAGCACCATTGGTTGAAAGTTTGTCCTTTCTACATTGAAACATCACGGAATATTAGATGAAAATCAACTGACCATATCCCATTCCATTGACTTATATGTCTACTCTTATGGCAATATCATGCTGTTTTGATTACTGTTGATTTATAGTTAGTTTTCATATCACAGTTGATCCACAGTTAGTGTAAGTCTTCCAACTTTGTTTTTCGAATGATTTTTGGCTGTGTGAGTTTCTTGCATTTCTATGTAAATTTTGTAATTAGCCTGTTAGTTTCTACAAATAGTCACCCTGCTGTGGCTTTAAGTAAAATTGCATTGAATCTATAGATGAATTTATGCAGAATCAGCATATTAATAAGACTGATTCTTCAAACCTTTGAACATGGTACACTGAAATTACTTAGTTTTTTAAAAAAAAATTTTCTCTATGTAAGTATTTCCTCTAAGCATTACAGTTTTTAATGTAGAAATCGTACACCCATATTTTTAGACTTTAGCTAAGCATCTCATGTTTTAGGATGCAATTTTCAATTGTTGGATTATAAAAATACCACTGAATTTTGCATGTGATCTTGTATCCTGTAAACTTGCTTAATTTACTTAATAGTTCTAATACTTTTTTGGATACTCTAGGACTGTTAAAATTTTTTACGTGCACATTCATATCGTTTACATTTACAACAGTTTTACTTCTTTATTTCTAATCCTTGCGACTTCTGTTGCTTTTCTTTGTCTTCTTAGTGGCTA